>NW_027460304.1:0-114405 GCF_050947875.1 Dermacentor variabilis
TACCAAAAGATGCATGTGCATGCTTAACGCGCGTTTTGGCACAAATCCATGTGCGGGTGCTAAAAAGAGCAGCATCGGCATGCTTTTCACGTCGTTTGGAAGAAATCCACGTGCGCGTTCTGCCAAAAGCACCATTTGCATGCATATCGTGCGGTTTTGCAGAAAACTGCGTCCGCGTCTACCAAAAGATGCATGTGCATACTTAAAACGCGTTTTAGCACAAATCCTTGTGCCGGTGCTAAAAAGAGCAGCATCGGCATGCTTTTCACGTCCTTTGGTAGAAATCCACGTGCGCGTTCTGCCAAAAGCACCATTTGCATGCATATCGTGTGGTTTTGCAGAAAAGTGCGTCCGCGTCTACCAAAAGATGCATGTGCCGACTTAACACGCGTTTTGGCACAAATCCATGTGCGGGTGCTAAAAAGAGCAGCATCGGCATGCTTCTCACGTCGTTTGGTAGAAATCCACGCGCGCGTTCTGCCAAAAGCACCATTTGCATGCATTTCGTGTGGTTTTGCCGAAAACTGCGTCCGCGTCTACCAAAAGATGCATGTGGATGCTTAAAACGCGTTTTGGCACAAATACATGTGCGGGTGCTAAAAAGAGCAGCATCGGCATGCTTTTCACGTCGTTTGGTAGAAATCAACGTGCGCGTTCTGCCAAAAGCACCATTCGCATGCATATCGTGCGGTTTTGCAGAAAACTGCGTCCGCGTCTACCAAAAGATGCATGTGCATGCTTAAAACGCGTTTTGGCACAAATTCATGTGCGGGTGCTAAAAAGAGCAGCATCGGCATGCTTTTCACGTCATTTGGTAGAAATCCACGTGCGCGTTCTGCCAAAAGCACCATTTGCATGCATATCGTGTGGTTTTGCGTAAAAGTGCGTCCGCGTCTACCAAAATATGCATGTGCATGCTTAAAACGCGTTTTGGCACAAATCCATGTGCGGGTGCTAAAAAGAGCAGCATCGGCATGCTTTTCACGTCGTTTGGAAGAAATCCACGTGCGCGTTCTGCCAAAAGCACCATTTGCATGCATATCGTGCGGTTTTGCAGAAAACTGCGTCCGCGTCTACCAAAAGATGCATGTGCATGCTTAAAACGCGTTTTGGCACAAATCCATGTGCCGGTGCTAAAAAGAGCAGCATCGGCATGCTTTTCACGTCGTTTGGTAGAAATACACGTGCGGGTTCTGCCAAAAGCACCATTTGCATGCATATCGTGTGGTTTTGCAGAAAACTGCGTCCGCGTCTACCAAAAGATGCATGTGCATGCTTAACGCGCGTTTTGGCACAAATCCATGTGCGGGTGCTAAAAAGAGCAGCATCGGCATGCTTTTCACGTCGTTTGGTAGAAATCCACGCGCGCGTTCTGCCAAAAGCACCATTTGCATGTATATCGTGGGGTTTTGCAGAAAACTGCGTCCGCGTCTACCAAAAGATGCATGTGCATGCTTAAAACGCGTTTTGGCACAAATCCATGTGCGGGTGCTAAAAAGAGCAGCATCGGCATGCTTTTCACGTCGTTTGGTAGAAATCCACGTGCGCGTTCTGCCAAAAGCACCCTTTGCATGTATATCGTGTGGTTTTGCGGAAAACTGCGTCCGCGTCTACCAAAAGATGCATGTGCATGCTTAAAACGCGTTTTGGCACAAATCCATGTGCGGGTGCTAAAAAGAGCAGCATCGGCATGCTTTTCACGTCGTTTGGTAGAAATCCACGTGCGCGTTCTGCCAAAAGCACCATTTGCATGCATATCGTGCGGTTTTGCAGAAAACTGCGTCCGCGTCTACCAAAAGATACATGTGCATGCTTAAAACGCGTTTTGGCACAAATCCATGTGCGGGTGCTAAAAAGAGCAGCATCGGCATGCTTTTCACGTCGTTTGGTAGAAATCCACGTGCGCGTTCTGCCAAAAGCACCATTTGCATGCATATCGTGTGGTTTTGCAGAAAACTGCGTCCGCGTCTACCAAAAGATGCATGTGCATGCTTAAAACGCGTTTTGGCACAAATCCATGTGCCGGTGCTAAAAAGAGCAGCATCGGCATGCTTTTCACGTCGTTTGGTAGAAATCCACGTGCGCGTTCTGCCAAAAGCACCATTTGCATGCATATCGTGTGTTTTGCAGAAAACTGCGTCCGCGTCTACAAAAGATGCAAGTGCATGCTTAAAGCGCGTTTTGGCACAAATCCATGTGCGGGTGCTAAAAAGAGCAGCATCGGCATGCTTTTCACGTCGTTTGGAAGAAATCCACGTGCGCGTTCTGCCAAAAGCACCATTTGCATTCATATCGTGCGGTTTTGCAGAAAACTGCGTCCGCGTCTACCAAAAGATGCATGTGCATGCTTAAAACGCGTTTTGGCACAAATCCATGTGCCGGTGCTAAAAAGAGCAGCATCGGCATGTTTTTCACGTCGTTTGGTAGAAATCCACGTGCGCGTTCTGCCAAAAGCACCATTTGCATGCATATCGTGCGGTTTTGCAGAAAACTGCGTCCGCGTCTACCAAAAGATGCATGTGCATGCTTAACACGCGTTTTGGCACAAATCCATGTGCGGGTGCTAAAAAGAGCAGCATCGGCATGCTTTTCACGTCGTTTGGTAGAAATCCACGTGCGCGTTCTGCCAAAAGCACCATTTGCATGCATATCGTGCGGTTTTGCAGAAAACTGCGTCCGCGTCTACCAAAAGATGCATGTGCATGCTTAACACGCGTTTTGGCACAAATCCATGTGCGGGTGCTAAAAAGAGCAGCATCGGCATGCTTTTCACGTCGTTTGGTAGAAATCCACGCACGCGTTCTGCCAAAAGCACCATTTGCTTGCATATCCTGTGGTTTTGCCGAAAACTGCGTCCGCGTCTACCAAAAGATGCATGTGCATGCTTAAAACGCGTTTTGGCACAAACCCATGTGCGGGTGCTAAAAAGAGCAGCATCGTCATGCTTTTCACGTCGTTTGGTAGAAATCCACGTGCGCGTTCTGCCAAAAGCACCATTTGCATGCATATCGTGTGGTTTTGCAGAAAACTGCGTCCGCGTCTACCAAAAGATGAATGTGCATGCTTAAAACGCGTTTTGGCACAAATCCATGTGCCGGTGCTAAAAAGAGCAGCATCGGCATGCTTTTCACGTCGTTTGGTAGAAATCCACGTGCGCGTTCTGCCAAAAGCACCATTTGCATGCATAACGTGTGGTTTTGCAGAAAACTGCGTCCGCGTCTACCAAAAGATGCATGTGCATGCTTAACACGCGTTTTGGCACAAATCCATGTGCGGGTGCTAAAAAGAGCAGCATCGGCATGCTTTTCACGTCGTTTGGTAGAAATCCACGCGCGCGTTCTGCCAAAAGCACCATTTGCATGCATATCGTGTGGTTTTGCCGAAAACTGCGTCCGCATCTACCAAAAGATGCATGTGCATGCTTAAAACGCGTTTTGGCACAAATCCATGTGCGGGTGCTAAAAAGAGCAGCATCGGCATGCTTTTCACGTCGTTTGGTAGAAATCCACGTGCGCGTTCTGCCAAAAGCACCATTTGCATGCATATCGTGTGGTTTTGCCGAAAACTGCGTCCGCGTCTACCAAAAGATGCATGTGCATGCTTCAAACGCGTTTTGGCACAAATCCATGTGCGGGTGCTAAAAAGAGCAGCATCGGCATGCTTTTCACGTCGTTTGGTAGAAATCCACGTGCGCGTTCTGCCAAAAGCGCCATTTGCATGCATATCGTGTGGTTTTGCAGAAAACTGCGTCCGCGTCTACCAAAAGATGCATGTGCATGCTTAAAACGCGTTTTGGCACAAATCCATGTGCGGGTGCTAAAAAGAGCAGCATCGGCATGCTTTTCACGTCGTTTGGTAGAAATCCACGCGCGCGTTTTGCCAAAAGCACCATTTGCATGCATATCGTGTGGTTTTGCCGAAAACTGCGTCCGCGTCTACCAAAAGATGCATGTGCATGCTTAAAGCGCGTTTTGGCAGAAATCCATGTGCGGGTGCTAAAAAGAGCAGCATCGGCATGCTTCTCACGTCGTTTGGTAGAAATCCACGTGCGCGTTCTGCCAAAAGCACCATTTGCATGCATATCGTGCGGTTTTGCAGAAAACTGCGTCCGCGTCTACCAAAAGATGCATGTGCATGCTTAAAAGGCGTTTTGGCACAAATCCATGTGCGGGTGCTAAAAAGAGCAGCATCGGCATGCTTTTCACGTGGTTTGGTAGAAATCCACGTGCGCGTTCTGCCAAAAGCACCATTTGCATGTATATCGTGTGGTTTTGCAGAAAACTGCGTCCGCGTCTACCAAAAGATGCATGTGCATGCTTAACGCGCGTTTTGGCACAAATCCATGTGCGGGTGCTAAAAAGAGCAGCATCGGCATGCTTTTCACGTCGTTTGGTAGAAATCCACGCGCGCGTTCTGCCAAAAGCACCATTTGCATGCATATCGTGTGGTTTTGCCGAAAACTGCGTCCGCGTCTACCAAAAGATGCATGTGCATGCTTAAAACGCGTTTTGGCACAAATCCATGTGCGGGTGCTAAAAAGAGCAGCATCGGCATGCTTTTCACGTCGTTTGGTAGAAATTCACGTGCGCGTTCTGCCAAAAGCACCATTTGCATGCATATCGTGCGGTTTTGCAGAAAACTGCGTCCGCGACTACCAAAAGATGCATGTGCATGCTTAAAACGCGTTTTGGCACAAATCCATATGCGGGTGCTAAAAAGAGCAGCATCGGCATGCTTTTCACGTCGTTTGGTAGAAATCCACGTGCGCGTTCTGCCAAAAGCACCATTTGCATGCATATCGTGTGGTTTTGCAGAAAACTGCGTCCGCGTCTACCAAAAGATGCATGGTAACTGAGTAATACTTGTTGGGGGGCTAGTTGGTGCATGTTTCCAGAAGAGGGTTATAGCGCCGAAAAAACACAACACACAGCAAGCGAGACGGGACAGGCGCAACTTCCAACTGTTTATTCACCGCGTATGCGAATGAATATGAGGTCAAACAAAGATGGATAGCAAGAACCACACATGCGCACGAGGTTTTTACAAAAAGCGGATAAAGATAGGTGAAGTACACACGTATCTCACGCCCGTGTATCTAAAAAAGCAGTTTCATTCTTATAAATGGAGATAGATGGGGCGCTAACAGAATCGCTACAGTTTCTTTCAATATAGTAGGCCTCCAACAGTTCACGGGCTGTCTGGTCCTTACTTCTGTTTAAAACCTTTGTTTCTTTCAGCCTTGCCACACACTTAATCTTCCTTTCTTCTCCACAGGCTTTACAATGATGCGGCAGATGAGAACCAGTACCATTTTTTAAGTCGCGATTATGTTCCGCTAATCGGTCATTAATACAACGGCCGGTTTGTCCGATGTAATTCTTTCCACATGTGAGAGGTATCTGATATACGACACCCACGGCACACTTAACAAGCGGAGCTGCATGTCTCTTTTTACAGTCAGTTTTGTTTACCTTGTTGGGATCAGTTTTAACGCACAAGCCAGCAAGTTTTTTTGGGGCGGAAAAAACCACAGGAACCTTATATTTTGTCGCTACATGCTTCAAATTGTGTGCTACCTTATGGGTGTACGGGATGACAACCGGTCTGCTTTTTCTTTTGGGGAGCTCATCTTGGTCGCCCTTCTTTGTACTTTCTTTTTTCAATTTCTTCAGCAAGGCTTCCGCTACTCCGGTTAATATCGAGGTTGGAAAGCCTGCTTTTTCCAACTTCCGAATCTGGGTGTTAAAGCTTTCCTCTGCCTTATGGCAACAAGATTTCTTCAGCGACGCTTCCAGGCACATCTGAGCAATGGCGCGCTTTACTGTCTTTGAATCGGATGAATCATAAGGCATTAGTTCTTTTTGTGCGCGAGGGCGATACATCCAGCAAAAGCTTTGGTCATTAAGGGTGATGTCAATGTCTAAAAACTGCAATCTGTTGCCTTGGGCAAGCTCATGGGTGAAGTCTAAACCTTTTCCGAGTAGTTTAAAACCAGATAAAACTTCTTCCACTATTTGTGGGTAAGATGAAGAAACCTGTTTCTTTAAAATAATTAAAAAATCGTCAACGTATCTAAAAGTTTTCAGCACTTTGGCTTCGTCGAAAGTATCCGCCAGTGACCTGTCCATCTGCGCGAGAAAGATGTTACAGAGCACTGGAGCGACGCAGGAACCAATGCAAATTCCTTTTTTCTGAACAAACAGCTGATCTTCAAATAATACCACCGTGCAAGACAAATAATACTCTAACAATGCCAAGAAATTCGCAACAGAAACACCGGCAGAGTTCTGGAAGGAAATCGCCCCATTCTTTTCAATGCACGACTGTACAGCGGCTAACAACTCAGTCTGTGGGATAGAATAGAACAAGTCAACAACGTCAATGGAAAACATATAACCTGAAGACTTATTGTCATTCAAAAATTTAACAACATCAAGAGAGTTCCTGCAAGAAAATGGGTCTTCGACATCTAACCCATTAAGTTGCCTTAGCAGGAAACCACTAACATGGCTCTGCCAAGCCCCTCTTTCACTCACGATACATCTGAACGGGATTCGTTCCTTATGCGTTTTTGCAGTGAAAAACACGTATAAGCTATTTCCTTTACAAAGCCGAATACCTTTAGCAATTCTGTCCAAGCCAATACGTTCACACAGAGAAACGGCATTAGATTTCAGCTTTCCCAGATTAACACCAGTCTTCCGGAAATTCCTGTGCACAGCTTCATGAGCCTTCTCGTTGAACATACCAGACGGAATGATGACGAATCCGCCCTGCTTGTCCGCTTGGGTGAGTCGCAGCTTCTGGTCGGCGAAGAACTCGACGAATCTTTTGGTGGTCGACGCTTTTCTAGCTCCGTTGATGGGCGCGGTCCTGTTGAGGCTGTCCACGCCATCTAGCAAGCACCTTTCCTGGTCCTCTGGGTCAGCTTTACCGGCAATCCTTCGATTCAAGGAAAGTAGCTCATGCCCTGGAATCCTAGGCTCGATGCTGTACTTCGGGCCCTTCCTAAGGATGGCAACTACATCATCCGGGATACTAGTACCCCCCAGAACCCTGAGCGCCATGCTGCTGTCTTGGTTTCTTCTTTCAACAGATTTTGACAGTACCGGCAATGTCTTTTTCCACATGAATTCACTAGTTTGCGCGGCCAGCCGCCTGAAGGACTGAAGTTTCACGCCTGCAATGTTCGCAGAGTTCTGGGAAAAACATATCCATTGCAGCCAATCGTACAGAAGACGTACCTGACGCCTGAGTTTCGCGCGTAAAATTCGGCACATCCTCTTGACGTGGCCAAGTGAAGGTCTGGTAGAACCAAACAGGCAGGAGATCTCGTGTGGGACTAGGCCTTTTCTTATGCAGAATCCCATCTTCCTAGCGCGGCAGGAGATGAGGGCGATATGGCTGACTAACACTGCTCAGATGTGCCTGGAAGCGTCGCTGAAGAAATCTTGTTGCCATAAGGCAGAGGAAAGCTTTAACACCCAGATTCGGAAGTTGGAAAAAGCAGGCTTTCCAACCTCGATATTAAACGGAGTAGCGGAAGCCTTGCTGAAGAAATTGAAAAAAGAAAGTACAAAGAAGGGCGACCAAGATGAGCTCCCCAAAAGAAAAAGCAGACCGGTTGTCATCCCGTACACCCATAAGGTAGCACACAATTTGAAGCATGTAGCGACAAAATATAAGGTTCCTGTGGTTTTTTCCGCCCCAAAAAAACTTGCTGGCTTGTGCGTTAAAACTGATCCCAACAAGGTAAACAAAACTGACTGTGAAAAGAGACATGCAGCTCCGCTTGTTAAATGTGCCGTGGGTGTCGTATATCAGATACCTCTCACATGTGGAAAGAATTACATCGGACAAACCGGCCGTTGTATTAATGACCGATTAGCGGAACATAATCGCGACTTAAAAAATGGTACTGGTTCTCATCTGCCGCATCATTGTAAAGCCTGTGGAGAAGAAAGGAAGATTAAGTGTGTGGCAAGGCTGAAAGAAACAAAGGTTTTAAACAGAAGTAAGGACCAGACAGCCCGTGAACTGTTGGAGGCCTACTATATTGAAAGAAACTGTAGCGATTGTGTTAGCGCCCCATCTATCTCCATTTATAAGAATGAAACTGCTTTTTTAGATACACGGGCGTGAGATACGTGTGTACTTCACCTATCTTTATCCGCTTTTTGTAAAAACCTCGTGCGCATGTGTGGTTCTTGGTATCCATCTTTGTTTGACCTCATATTCATTCGCATACGCGGTGAATAAACAGTTGGAAGTTGCGCCTGTCCCGTCTCGCTTGCTGTGTGTTGTGTTTTTTCGGCGCTATAACCCTCTTCTGAAAAGATGCATGTGCATGCTTAAAACGCGTTTTGGCACAAATCCATGTGCGGGTGCTAAAAAGAGCAGCATCGGCATGCTTTTCACGTCGTTTGGTAGAAATCCACGTGCGCGTTCTGCCAAAAGCACCATTTGCATGTATATCGTGTGGTTTTGCAGAAAACTGCGTCCGCGTCTACCAAAAGATGCATGTGCATGCTTAAAACGCGTTTTGGCACAAATCCATGTGCGGGTGCTAAAAAGAGCAGCATCGCCATGCTTTTCACGTCGTTTGGTAGAAATCCACGTGCGCGTTCTGCCAAAAGCACCATTTGCATGCATATCGTGCGGTTTTGCAGAAAACTGCGTCCGCGTCTACCAAAAGATACATGTGCATGCTTAAAACGCGTTTTGGCACAAATCCATGTGCGGGTGCTAAAAAGAGCAGCATCGGCATGCTTTTCACGTCGTTTGGTAGAAATCCACGTGCGCGTTCTGCCAAAAGCACCATTAGCATGCATATCGTGTGGTTTTGCAGAAAACTGCGTCCGCGTCTACCAAAAGATGCATGTGCATGCTTAAAACGCGTTTTGGCACAAATCCATGTGCGGGCGCTAAAAAGAGCAGCATCGGCATGCTTTTCACGTGGTTTGGTAGAAATCCACGTGCGCGTTCTGCCAAAAGCACCATTTGCATGTATATCGTGTGGTTTTGCAGAAAACTGCGTCCGCGTCTACCAAAAGATGCATGTGCATGCTTAACGCGCGTTTTGGCACATATCCATGTGCGGGTGCTAAAAAGAGCAGCATCGGCATGCTTTTCACGTCGTTTGGTAGAAATCCACGCGCGCGTTCTGCCAAAAGCACCATTTGCATGCATATCGTGTGGTTTTGCCGAAAACTGCGTCCGCGTCTACCAAAAGATGCATGTGCATGCTTAAAACGCGTTTTGGCACAAATCCATGTGCGGGTGCTAAAAAGAGCAGCATCGGCATGCTTTTCACGTCGTTTGGTAGAAATCCACGTGCGCGTTCTGCCAAAAGCACCATTTGCATGCATATCGTGCGGTTTTGCATTAAACTGCGTCCGCGTCTACCAAAATATGCATGTGCATGCCTAAAACGCGTTTTGGCACAAATCCATATGCGGGTGCTGAAAAGAGCAGCATCGGCATGCTTTTCACGTCGTTTGGTAGAAATCCACGTGCGCGTTCTGCCAAAAGCACCATTTGCATGTATATCGTGTGGTTTTGCAGAAAACTGCGTCCGCGTCTACCAAAAGATGCATGTGCATGCTTAAAACGCGTTTTGGCACAAATCCATGTGCGGGTGCTCAAAAGAGCAGCATCGCCATGCTTTTCACGCCGTTTGGTAGAAAACCACGTGCGCGTTGTGCCAAAAGCACCATTCGCATGCATATCGTGTGGTTTTGCAGAAAACTGCGTCCGCGTCTACCAAAAGATACATGTGCATGCTTAAAACGCGTTTTGGCACAAATCCATGTGCCGGTGCTAAAAATAGCAGCATCGGCATGCTTTTCACGTCGTTTGGTAGAAATCCACGTGCGCGTTCTGCCAAAAGCACCATTTGCATGCATATCGTGTGGTTTTGCAGAAAACTGCGTCCGCGTCTACCAAAAGATGCATGTGCATGCTTAAAACGCGTTTTGGCACAAATCCATGTGCGGGTGCTAAAAAGAGCAGCATCGGCATGCTTTTCACGTCGTTTGGTAGAAATCCACGTGCGCGTTCTGCCAAAAGCACCATTTGCATGTATATCGTGTGGTTTTGCAGAAAACTGCGTCCGCGTCTACCAAAAGATGCATGTGCATGCTTAAAACGCGTTTTGGCACAAATCCATGTGCGGGTGCTCAAAAGAGCAGCATCGCCATGCTTTTCACGCCGTTTGGTAGAAAACCACGTGCGCGTTGTGCCAAAAGCACCATTCGCATGCATATCGTGTGGTTTTGCAGAAAACTGCGTCCGCGTCTACCAAAAGATACATGTGCATGCTTAAAACGCGTTTTGGCACAAATCCATGTGCCGGTGCTAAAAATAGCAGCATCGGCATGCTTTTCACGTCGTTTGGTAGAAATCCACGTGCGCGTTCTGCCAAAAGCACCATTTGCATGCATATCGTGTGGTTTTGCAGAAAACTGCGTCCGCGTCTACCAAAAGATGCAAGTGCATGCTTAAAGCGCGTTTTGGCACAAATCTATGTGCGGGTGCTAAAAAGAGCAGCATCGGCATGCTTTTCACGTCGTTTGGTAGACATCCACGTGCGCGTTCTGCCAAAAGCACCATTTGCATGCATATCGTGTGGTTTTGCAGAAAACTGCGTCCGCGTCTACCAAAAGATGCATGTGCATGCTTAAAACGCGTTTTGGCACAAATCCATGTGCGGGTGCTAAAAAGAGCAGCATCGGCATGCTTTTCACGTCGTTTGGAAGAAATCCACGTGAGCGTTCTGCCAAAAGCACCATTTGCATGCATATCGTGCGGTTTTGCAGAAAACTGCGTCCGCGTCTACCAAAAGATGCATGTGCATGCTTAAAACGCGTTTTGGCACAAATCCATGTGCCGGTGCTAAAAAGAGCAGCATCGGCATGCTTTTCACGTCGTTTGGTAGAAATCCACGTGCGCGTTCTGCCAAAAGCACCATTTGCATGCATATCGTGTGGTTTTGCAGAAAAGTGCGTCCGCGTCTACCAAAAGATGCATGTGCATGCTTAAAACGCGTTTTAGCACAAATCCATGTGCCGGTGCTAAAAAGAGCAGCATCGGCATGCTTTTCACGTCGTTTGGTAGAAATCCACGTGCGCGTTCTGCCAAAAGCACCATTTGCATGCACATCGTGGGGTTTTGCAGAAAACTGCGTCCGCGTCTACCAAAGATGCATGTGCATGCTTAAAACGCGTTTTGGCACAAATCAATGTGCGGGTGCTAAAAAGAGCAGCATCGGCATGCTTTTCACGTCGTTTGGTAGAAATCCACGTGCGCGTTCTGCCAAAAGCACCATTTGCATGCATATCGTGCGGTTTTGCAGAAAACTGCGTCCGCGTCTACCAAAAGATGCATGTGCATGCTTAAAACGCGTTTTGGCACAAATACATGTGCGGGTGCTAAAAAGAGCAGCATCGCCATGCTTTTCACGTCGTTTGGTAGAAATCCCCGTGCGCGTTTTGCCAAAAGCACCATTTGCATGCATATCGTGTGGTTTTGCAGAAAACTGCGTCTGCGTCCACCAAAAGATGCATGTGCATTCTTAAAACGCGTTTTGGCACAAATCCATGTGCGGGTGCTAAAAAGAGCAGCATCGGCATGCTTTTCACGTCGTTTGGTAGAAATCCACGTGCACGTTCTGCCAAAAGCACCATTTGCATGCATATCGTGTGGTTTAGCAGAAAACTGCGTCCGCGTCTACCAAAAGATGCATGTGCATGCTTAACACGCGTTTTGGCACAAATCCATGTGCGGGTGCTAAAAAGAGCAGCATCGGCATGCTTTTCACGTCGTTTGGTAGAAATCCACGTGCGCGTTCTGCCAAAAGCACCATTTGCATGCATATCGTGTGGTTTTGCCGAAAACTGCGTCCGCGTCTACCAAAAGATGCATGTGCATGCTTCAAACGCGTTTTGGCACAAATCCATGTGCGGGTGCTAAAAAGAGCAGCATCGGCATGCTTTTCACGTCGTTTGGTAGAAATCCACGTGCGCGTTCTGCCAAAGGCGCCATTTGCATGCATATCGTGTGGTTTTGCAGAAAACTGCGTCCGCGTGTACAAAAAGATGCATGTGCATGCTTAAAACGCGTTTTGGCACAAATCCATGTGCGGGTGCTAAAAAGAGCAGCATCGGCATGCTTTTCACGTCGTTTGGTAGAAATCCACGTGCGCGTTCTGCCAAAAGCACCATTTGCATGCATATCGTGTGGTTTTGCAGAAAAGTGCGTCCGCGTCTACCAAAAGATGCATGTGCATGCTTAAAACGCGTTTTGGCACAAATACATGTGCGGGTGCTAAAAAGAGCAGCATCGCCATGCTTTTCACGTCGTTTGGTAGAAATCCCCGTGCGCGTTTTGCCAAAAGCACCATTTGCATGCATATGGTGTGGTTTTGCAGAAAACTGCGTCTGCGTCCACCAAAAGATGCATGTGCATTCTTAAAACGCGTTTTGGCACAAATCCATGTGCGGGTGCTAAAAAGAGCAGCATCGGCATGCTTTTCACGTCGTTTGGTAGAAATCCACGTGCACGTTCTGCCAAAAGCACCATTTGCATGCATATCGTGTGGTTTAGCAGAAAACTGCGTCCGCGTCTACCAAAAGATGCATGTGCATGCTTAACACGCGTTTTGGCACAAATCCATGTGCGGGTGCTAAAAAGAGCAGCATCGGCATGCTTTTCACGTCGTTTGGTAGAAATCCACGTGCGCGTTCTGCCAAAAGCACCATTTGCATGCATATCGTGTGGTTTTGCCGAAAACTGCGTCCGCGTCTACCAAAAGATGCATGTGCATGCTTCAAACGCGTTTTGGCACAAATCCATGTGCGGGTGCTAAAAAGAGCAGCATCGGCATGCTTTTCACGTCGTTTGGTAGAAATCCACGTGCGCGTTCTGCCAAAAGCACCATTTGCATGCATATCGTGTGGTTTTGCAGAAAAGTGCGTCCGCGTCTACCAAAAGATGCATGTGCATGCTTAAAACGCGTTTTAGCACAAATCCATGTGCCGGTGCTAAAAAGAGCAGCATCGGCATGCTTTTCACGTCGTTTGGTAGAAATCCACGTGCGCGTTCTGCCAAAAGCACCATTTGCATGCACATCGTGGGGTTTTGCAGAAAACTGCGTCCGCGTCTACCAAAAGATGCATGTGCATGCTTAAAACGCGTTTTGGCACAAATCAATGTGCGGGTGCTAAAAAGAGCAGCATCGGCATGCTTTTCACGTCGTTTGGTAGAAATCCACGTGCGCGTTCTGCCAAAAGCACCATTTGCATGCATATCGTGCGGTTTTGCAGAAAACTGCGTCCGCGTCTACCAAAAGATGCATGTGCATGCTTAAAACGCGTTTTGGCACAAATACATGTGCGGGTGCTAAAAAGAGCAGCATCGCCATGCTTTTCACGTCGTTTGGTAGAAATCCCCGTGCGCGTTTTGCCAAAAGCACCATTTGCATGCATATCGTGTGGTTTTGCAGAAAACTGCGTCTGCGTCCACCAAAAGATGCATGTGCATTCTTAAAACGCGTTTTGGCACAAATCCATGTGCGGGTGCTAAAAAGAGCAGCATCGGCATGCTTTTCACGTCGTTTGGTAGAAATCCACGTGCACGTTCTGCCAAAAGCACCATTTGCATGCATATCGTGTGGTTTAGCAGAAAACTGCGTCCGCGTCTACCAAAAGATGCATGTGCATGCTTAACACGCGTTTTGGCACAAATCCATGTGCGGGTGCTAAAAAGAGCAGCATCGGCATGCTTTTCACGTCGTTTGGTAGAAATCCACGTGCGCGTTCTGCCAAAAGCACCATTTGCATGCATATCGTGTGGTTTTGCCGAAAACTGCGTCCGCGTCTACCAAAAGATGCATGTGCATGCTTCAAACGCGTTTTGGCACAAATCCATGTGCGGGTGCTAAAAAGAGCAGCATCGGCATGCTTTTCACGTCGTTTGGTAGAAATCCACGTGCGCGTTCTGCCAAAGGCGCCATTTGCATGCATATCGTGTGGTTTTGCAGAAAACTGCGTCCGCGTGTACAAAAAGATGCATGTGCATGCTTAAAACGCGTTTTGGCACAAATCCATGTGCGGGTGCTAAAAAGAGCAGCATCGGCATGCTTTTCACGTCGTTTGGTAGAAATCCACGTGCGCGTTCTGCCAAAAGCACCATTTGCATGCATATCGTGTGGTTTTGCAGAAAAGTGCGTCCGCGTCTACCAAAAGATGCATGTGCATGCTTAAAACGCGTTTTGGCACAAATACATGTGCGGGTGCTAAAAAGAGCAGCATCGCCATGCTTTTCACGTCGTTTGGTAGAAATCCCCGTGCGCGTTTTGCCAAAAGCACCATTTGCATGCATATGGTGTGGTTTTGCAGAAAACTGCGTCTGCGTCCACCAAAAGATGCATGTGCATTCTTAAAACGCGTTTTGGCACAAATCCATGTGCGGGTGCTAAAAAGAGCAGCATCGGCATGCTTTTCACGTCGTTTGGTAGAAATCCACGTGCACGTTCTGCCAAAAGCACCATTTGCATGCATATCGTGTGGTTTAGCAGAAAACTGCGTCCGCGTCTACCAAAAGATGCATGTGCATGCTTAACACGCGTTTTGGCACAAATCCATGTGCGGGTGCTAAAAAGAGCAGCATCGGCATGCTTTTCACGTCGTTTGGTAGAAATCCACGTGCGCGTTCTGCCAAAAGCACCATTTGCATGCATATCGTGTGGTTTTGCCGAAAACTGCGTCCGCGTCTACCAAAAGATGCATGTGCATGCTTCAAACGCGTTTTGGCACAAATCCATGTGCGGGTGCTAAAAAGAGCAGCATCGGCATGCTTTTCACGTCGTTTGGTAGAAATCCACGTGCGCGTTCTGCCAAAGGCGCCATTTGCATGCATATCTTGTGGTTTTGCAGAAAACTGCGTCCGCGTGTACCAAAAGATGCATGTGCATGCTTAAAACGCGTTTTGGCACAAATCCATGTGCGGGTGCTAAAAAGAGCAGCATCGGCATGCTTTTCACGTCGTTTGGTAGAAATCCACGTGCGCGTTCTGCCAAAAGCACCATTTGCATGCATATCGTGTGGTTTTGCAGAAAAGTGCGTCCGCGTCTACCAAAAGATGCATGTGCATGCTTAAAACGCGTTTTAGCACAAATCCATGTGCCGGTGCTAAAAAGAGCAGCATCGGCATGCTTTTCACGTCGTTTGGTAGAAATCCACGTGCGCGTTCTGCCAAAAGCACCATTTGCATGCACATCGTGGGGTTTTGCAGAAAACTGCGTCCGCGTCTACCAAAAGATGCATGTGCATGCTTAAAACGCGTTTTGGCACAAATCAATGTGCGGGTGCTAAAAAGAGCAGCATCGGCATGCTTTTCACGTCGTTTGGTAGAAATCCACGTGCGCGTTCTGCCAAAAGCACCATTTGCATGCATATCGTGCGGTTTTGCAGAAAACTGCGTCCGCGTCTACCAAAAGATGCATGTGCATGCTTAAAACGCGTTTTAGCACAAATCCATGTGCCGGTGCTAAAAAGAGCAGCATCGGCATGCTTTTCACGTCGTTTGGTAGAAATCCACGTGCGCGTTCTGCCAAAAGCACCATTTGCATGCACATCGTGGGGTTTTGCAGAAAACTGCGTCCGCGTCTACCAAAAGATGCATGTGCATGCTTAAAACGCGTTTTGGCACAAATCAATGTGCGGGTGCTAAAAAGAGCAGTATCGGCATGCTTTTCACGTCGTTTGGTAGAAATCCACGTGCGCGTTCTGCCAAAAGCACCATTTGCATGCATATCGTGCGGTTTTGCAGAAAACTGCGTCCGCGTCTACCAAAAGATGCATGTGCATGCTTAAAACGCGTTTTGGCACAAATACATGTGCGGGTGCTAAAAAGAGCAGCATCGCCATGCTTTTCACGTCGTTTGGTAGAAATCCCCGTGCGCGTTTTGCCAAAAGCACCATTTGCATGCATATCGTGTGGTTTTGCAGAAAACTGCGTCTGCGTCCACCAAAAGATGCATGTGCATTCTTAAAACGCGTTTTGGCACAAATCCATGTGCGGGTGCTAAAAAGAGCAGCATCGGCATGCTTTTCACGTCGTTTGGTAGAAATCCACGTGCACGTTCTGCCAAAAGCACCATTTGCATGCATATCGTGTGGTTTAGCAGAAAACTGCGTCCGCGTCTACCAAAAGATGCATGTGCATGCTTAACACGCGTTTTGGCACAAATCCATGTGCGGGTGCTAAAAAGAGCAGCATCGGCATGCTTTTCACGTCGTTTGGTAGAAATCCACGTGCGCGTTCTGCCAAAAGCACCATTTGCATGCATATCGTGTGGTTTTGCCGAAAACTGCGTCCGCGTCTACCAAAAGATGCATGTGCATGCTTCAAACGCGTTTTGGCACAAATCCATCTGCGGGTGCTAAAAAGAGCAGCATCGGCATGCTTTTCACGTCGTTTGGTAGAAATCCACGTGCGCGTTCTGCCAAAGGCGCCATTTGCATGCATATCGTGTGGTTTTGCAGAAAACTGCGTCCGCGTGTACCAAAAGATGCATGTGCATGCTTAAAACGCGTTTTGGCACAAATCCATGTGCGGGTGCTAAAAAGAGCAGCATCGGCATGCTTTTCACGTCGTTTGGTAGAAATCCACGCGCGCGTTTTGCCAAAAGCACCATTTGCATGCATATCGTGTGGTTTTGCCGAAAACTGCGTCCGCGTCTACCAAAAGATGCATGTGCATGCTTAAAGCGCGTTTTGGCAGAAATCCATGTGCGGGTGCTAAAAAGAGCAGCATCGGCATGCTTTTCACGTCGTTTGGTAGAAATCCACGTGCGCGTTCTGCCAAAAGCACCATTTGCATGCATATCGTGCGGTTTTGCAGAAAACTGCGTCCGCGTCTACCAAAAGATGCATGTGCATGCTTAAAAGGCGTTTTGGCACAAATCCATGTGCGGGTGCTAAAAAGAGCAGCATCGGCATGCTTTTCACGTCGTTTGGTAGAAATCCACGCGCGCGTTCTGCCAAAAGCACCATTTGCAAGCATATCGTGTGGTTTTGCCGAAAACTGCGTCCGCGTCTACCAAAAGATGCATGTGCATGCTTAAAACGCGTTTTGGCACAAATCCATGTGCGGGTGCTAAAAAGAGCAGCATCGGCATGCTTTTCACGTGGTTTGGTAGAAATCCACGTGCGCGTTCTGCCAAAAGCACCATTTGCATGTATATCGTGTGGTTTTGCAGAAAACTGCGTCCGCGTCTACCAAAAGATGCATGTGCATGCTTAACGCGCGTTTTGGCACAAATCCATGTGCGGGTGCTAAAAAGAGCAGCATCGGCATGCTTTTCACGTCGTTTGGTAGAAATCCACGCGCGCGTTCTGCCAAAAGCACCATTTGCATGCATATCGTGCGGTTTTGCAGAAAACTGCGTTCGCGTCTACCAAAAGATGCATGTGCATGCTTAAAACTCGTTTTGGCACAAATCCATGTGCGGGTGCTAAAAAGAGCAGCATCGGCATGCTTTTCACGTCGTTTGGTAGAAATCCACGTGCGCGTTCTGCCAAAAGCACCATTAGCATGCATATCGTGTGGTTTTGCAGAAAACTGCGTCCGCGTCTACCAAAAGATGCATGTGCATGCTTAAAACGCGTTTTGGCACAAATCCATGTGCGGGCGCTAAAAAGAGCAGCATCGGCATGCTTTTCACGTGGTTTGGTAGAAATCCACGTGCGCGTTCTGCCAAAAGCACCATTTGCATGTATATCGTGTGGTTTTGCAGAAAACTGCGTCCGCGTCTACCAAAAGATGCATGTGCATGCTTAACGCGCGTTTTGGCACAAATCCATGTGCGGGTGCTAACAAGAGCAGCATCGGCATGCTTTTCACGTCGTTTGGTAGAAATCCACGCGCGCGTTCTGCCAAAAGCACCATTTGCATGCATATCGTGTGGTTTTGCCGAAAACTGCGTCCGCGTCTACCAAAAGATGCATGTGCATGCTTAAAACGCGTTTTGGCACAAATCCATGTGCGGGTGCTAAAAAGAGCAGCATCGGCATGCTTTTCACGTCGTTTGGTAGAAATTCACGTGCGCGTTCTGCCAAAAGCACCATTTGCATGCATATCGTGCGGTTTTGCAGAAAACTGCGTCCGCGTCTACCAAAAGATGCATGTGCATGCTTAAAACGCGTTTTGGCACAAATCCATATGCGGGTGCTAAAAAGAGCAGCATCGGCATGCTTTTGACGTCGTTTGGTAGAAATCCACGTGCGCGTTCTGCCAAAAGCACCATTTGCATGCATATCGTGTGGTTGTGCAGAAAACTGCGTCCGCGTCTACCAAAAGATGCATGGTAACTGAGTAATACTTGTTGGGGGGCTAGTTGGTGCATGTTTCCAGAAGAGGGTTATAGCGCCGAAAAAACACAACACACAGCAAGCGAGACGGGACAGGCGCAACTTCCAACTGTTTATTCACCGCGTATGCGAATGAATATGAGGTCAAACAAAGATGGATAGCAAGAACCACACATGCGCACGAGGTTTTTACAAAAAGCGGATAAAGATAGGTGAAGTACACACGTATCTAACGCCCGTGTATCTAAAAAAGCAGTTTCATTCTTATAAATGGAGATAGATGGGGCGCTAACAGAATCGCTACAGTTTCTTTCAATATAGTAGGCCTCCAACAGTTCACGGGCTGTCTGGTCTTCACTTCTGTTTAAAACCTTTGTTTCTTTCAGCCTTGCCACACACTTAATCTTCCTTTCTTCTCCACAGGCTTTACAATGATGCGGCAGATGAGAACCAGTACCATTTTTTAAGTCGCGATTATGTTCCGCTAATCGGTCATTAATACAACGGCCGGTTTGTCCGATGTAATTCTTTCCACATGTGAGAGGTATCTGATATACGACACCCACGGCACATTTAACAAGCGGAGCTGCATGTCTCTTTTTACAGTCAGTTTTGTTTACCTTGTTGGGATCAGTTTTAACGCACAAGCCAGCAAGTTTTTTTGGGGCGGAAAAAACCACAGGAACCTTATATTTTGTCGCTACATGCTTCAAATTGTGTGCTACCTTATGGGTGTACGGGATGACAACCGGTCTGCTTTTTCTTTTGGGGAGCTCATCTTGGTCGCCCTTCTTTGTACTTTCTTTTTTCAATTTCTTCAGCAAGGCTTCCGCTACTCCGGTTAATATCGAGGTTGGAAAGCCTGCTTTTTCCAACTTCCGAATCTGGGTGTTAAAGCTTTCCTCTGCCTTATGGCAACAAGATTTCTTCAGCGACGCTTCCAGGCACATCTGAGCAATGGCGCGCTTTACTGTCTTTGAATGGGATGAATCATAAGGCATTAGTTCTTTTTGTGCGCGAGGGCGATACATCCAGCAAAAGCTTTGGTCATTAAGGGTGATGTCAATGTCTAAAAACTGCAATCTGTTGCCTTGGGCAAGCTCATGGGTGAAGTCTAAACCTTTTCCGAGTAGTTTAAAACCAGATAAAACTTCTTCCACTATTTGTGGGTAAGATGAAGAAACCTGTTTCTTTAAAATAATTAAAAAATCGTCAACGTATCTAAAATTTTTCAGCACTTTGGCTTCGTCGAAAGTATCCGCCAGTGACCTGTCCATCTGCGCGAGAAAGATGTTACAGAGCACTGGAGCGACGCAGGAACCAATGCAAATTCCTTTTTTCTGAACAAACAGCTGATCTTCAAATAATACCACCGTGCAAGACAAATAATACTCTAACAATGCCAAGAAATTCGCAACAGAAACACCGGCAGAGTTCTGGAAGGAAATCGCCCCATTCTTTTCAATGCACGACTGTACAGCGGCTAACAACTCAGTCTGTGGGATAGAATAGAACAAGTCAACAACGTCAATGGAAAACATATAACCTGAAGACTTATTGTCATTCAAAAATTTAACAACATCAAGAGAGTTCCTGAAAGAAAATGGGTCTTCGACATCTAACCCATTAAGTTGCCTTAGCAGGAAACCACTAACATGGCTCTGCCAAGCCCCTCTTTCACTCACGATACATCTGAACGGGATTCGTTCCTTATGCGTTTTTGCAGTGAAAAACACGTATAAGCTATTTCCTTTACAAAGCCGAATACCTTTAGCAATTCTGTCCAAGCCAATACGTTCACACAGAGAAACGGCATTAGATTTCAGCTTTCCCAGATTAACACCAGTCTTCCGGAAATTCCTGTGCACAGCTTCATGAGCCTTCTCGTTGAACATACCAGACGGAATGATGACGAATCCGCCCTGCTTGTCCGCTTGGGTGAGTCGCAGCTTCTGGTCGGCGAAGAACTCGACGACTCTTTTGGTGGTCGACTCTTTTCTAGCTCCGTTGATGGGCGCGGTCCTGTTGAGGCTGTCCACGCCATCTAGCAAGCACCTTTCCTGGTCCTCTGGGTCAGCTTTACCGGCAATCCTTCGATTCAAGGAAAGTAGCTCATGCCCTGGAATCCTAGGCTCGATGCTGTACTTCGGGCCCTTCCTAAGGATGGCAACTACATCATCCGGGATACTAGTACCCCCCAGAACCCTGAGCGCCATGCTGCTGTCTTGGTTTCTTCTTTCAACAGATTTTGACAGTACCGGCAATGTCTTTTTCCACATGAATTCACTAGTTTGCGCGGCCAGCCGCCTGAAGGACTGAAGTTTCACGCCTGCAATGTTCGCAGAGTTCTGGGAAAAACATATCCATTGCAGCCAATCGTACAGAAGACGTACCTGACGCCTGAGTTCCGCGCGTAAAATTCGGCACATCCTCTTGACGTGGCCAAGTGAAGGTCTGGTAGAACCAAACAGGCAGGAGATCTCGTGTGGGACTAGGCCTTTTCTTATGCAGAATCCCATCTTCCTAGCGCGGCAGGAGATGAGGGCGATATGGCTGACTAACACTGCTCAGATGTGCCTGGAAGCGTCGCTGAAGAAATCTTGTTGCCATAAGGCAGAGGAAAGCTTTAACACCCAGATTCGGAAGTTGGAAAAAGCAGGCTTTCCAACCTCGATATTAACCGGAGTAGCGGAAGCCTTGCTGAAGAAATTGAAAAAAGAAAGTACAAAGAAGGGCGACCAAGATGAGCTCCCCAAAAGAAAAAGCAGACCGGTTGTCATCTCGTACACCCATAAGGTAGCACACAATTTGAAGCATGTAGCGACAAAATATAAGGTTCCTGTGGTTTTTTCCGCCCCAAAAAAACTTGCTGGCTTGTGCGTTAAAACTGATCCCAACAAGGTAAACAAAACTGACTGTAAAAAGAGACATGCAGCTCCGCTTGTTAAATGTGCCGTGGGTGTCGTATATCAGATACCTCTCACATGTGGAAAGAATTACATCGGACAAACCGGCCGTTGTATTAATGACCGATTAGCGGAACATAATCGCGACTTAAAAAATGGTACTGGTTCTCATCTGCCGCATCATTGTAAAGCCTGTGGAGAAGAAAGGAAGATTAAGTGTGTGGCAAGGCTGAAAGAAACAAAGGTTTTAAACAGAAGTAAGGACCAGACAGCCCGTGAACTGTTGGAGGCCTACTATATTGAAAGAAACTGTAGCGATTGTGTTAGCGCCCCATCTATCTCCATTTATAAGAATGAAACTGCTTTTTTAGATACACGGGCGTGAGGTACGTGTGTACTTCACCTATCTTTATCCGCTTTTTGTAAAAACCTCGTGCGCATGTGTGGTTCTTGCTATCCATCTTTGTTTGACCTCATATTCATTCGCATACGCGGTGAATAAACAGTTGGAAGTTGCGCCTGTCCCGTCTCGCTTGCTGTGTGTTGTGCTTTTTCGGCGCTATAACCCTCTTCTGAAAAGATGCATGTGCATGCTTAAAACGCGTTTTGGCACAAATCCATGTGCGGGTGCTAAAAAGAGCAGCATCGGCATGCTTTTCACGTCGTTTGGTAGAAATCCACGTGCGCGTTCTGCCAAAAGCACCATTTGCATGTATATCGTGTGGTTTTGCAGAAAACTGCGTCCGCGTCTACCAAAAGATGCATGTGCATGCTTAAAACGCGTTTTGGCACAAATCCATGTGCGGGTGCTAAAAAGAGCAGCATCGCCATGCTTTTCACGTCGTTTGGTAGAAATCCACGTGCGCGTTCTGCCAAAAGCACCATTTGCATGCATATCGTGCGGTTTTGCAGAAAACTGCGTCCGCGTCTACCAAAAGATACATGTGCATGCTTAAAACGCGTTTTGGCACAAATCCATGTGCGGGTGCTAAAAAGAGCAGCATCGGCATGCTTTTCACGTCGTTTGGTAGAAATCCACGTGCGCGTTCTGCCAAAAGCACCATTAGCATGCATATCGTGTGGTTTTGCCGAAAACTGCGTCCGCGTCTACCAAAAGATGCATGTGCATGCTTAAAACGCGTTTTGGCACAAATCCATGTGCGGGTGCTAAAAAGAGCAGCATCGGCATGCTTTTCACGTCGTTTGGTAGAAATCCACGTGCGCGTTCTGCCAAAAGCACCATTTGCATGCATATCGTGCGGTTTTGCATTAAACTGCGTCCGCGTCTACCAAAAGATGCATGTGCATGCCTAAAACGCGTTTTGGCACAAATCCATATGCGGGTGCTAAAAAGAGCAGCATCGGCATGCTTTTCACGTCGTTTGGTAGAAATCCACGTGCGCGTTCTGCCAAAAGCACCATTTGCATGCATATCGTGTGGTTTTGCAGAAAACTGCGTCCGCGTCTACCAAAAGATGCATGTGCATGCTTAAAACGCGTTTTGGCACAAATCCATGTGCGGGTGCTAAAAAGAGCAGCATCGGCATGCTTTTCACGTCGTTTGGTAGAAATTCACGTGCGCGTTCTGCCAAAAGCACCATTTGCATGCATATCGTGCGGTTTTGCAGAAAACTGCGTCCGCGTCTACCAAAAGATGCATGTGCATGCTTAAAACGCGTTTTGGCACAAATCCATATGCGGGTGCTAAAAAGAGCAGCATCGGCATGCTTTTCACGTCGTTTGGTAGAAATCCACGTGCGCGTTCTGCCAAAAGCACCATTTGCATGCATATCGTGTGGTTTTGCAGAAAACTGCGTCCGCGTCTACCAAAAGATGCATGGTAACTGAGTAATACTTGTTGGGGGGCTAGTTGGTGCATGTTTCCAGAAGAGGGTTATAGCGCCGAAAAAACACAACACACAGCAAGCGAGACGGGACAGGCGCAACTTCCAACTGTTTATTCACCGCGTATGCGAATGAATATGAGGTCAAACAAAGATGGATAGCAAGAACCACACATGCGCACGAGGTTTTTACAAAAAGCGGATAAAGATAGGTGAAGTACACACGTATCTAACGCCCGTGTATCTAAAAAAGCAGTTTCATTCTTATAGATGGAGATAGATGGGGCGCTAACAGAATCGCTACAGTTTCTTTCAATATAGTAGGCCTCCAACAGTTCACGGGCTGTCTGGTCCTTACTTCTGTTTAAAACCTTTGTTTCTTTCAGCCTTGCCACACACTTAATCTTCCTTTCTTCTCCACAGGCTTTACAATGATGCGGCAGATGAGAACCAGTACCATTTTTTAAGTCGCGATTATGTTCCGCTAATCGGTCATTAATACAACGGCCGGTTTGTCCGATGTAATTCTTTCCACATGTGAGAGGTATCTGATATACGACAGCCACGACACATTTAACAAGCGGAGCTGCATGTCTCTTTTTACAGTCAGTTTTGTTTACCTTGTTGGGATCAGTTTTAACGCACAAGCCAGCAAGTTTTTTTGGGGCGGAAAAAACCACAGGAACCTTATATTTTGTCGCTACATGCTTCAAATTGTGTGCTACCTTATGGGTGTACGGGATGACAACCGGTCTGCTTTTTCTTTTGGGGAGCTCATCTTGGTCGCCCTTCTTTGTACTTTCTTTTTTCAATTTCTTCAGCAAGGCTTCCGCTACTCCGGTTAATATCGAGGTTGGAAAGCCTGCTTTTTCCAACTTCCGAATCTGGGTGTTAAAGCTTTCCTCTGCCTTATGGCAACAAGATTTCTTCAGCGACGCTTCCAGGCACATCTGAGCAATGGCGCGCTTTACTGTCTTTGAATGGGATGAATCATAAGGCATTAGTTCTTTTTGTGCGCGAGGGCGATACATCCAGCAAAAGCTTTGGTCATTAAGGGTGATGTCAATGTCTAAAAACTGCAATCTGTTGCCTTGGGCAAGCTCATGGGTGAAGTCTAAACCTTTTCCGAGTAGTTTAAAACCAGATAAAACTTCTTCCACTATTTGTGGGTAAGATGAAGAAACCTGTTTCTTTAAAATAATTAAAAAATCGTCAACGTATCTAAAAGTTTTCAGCACTTTGGCTTCGTCGAAAGTATCCGCCAGTGACCTGTCCATCTGCGCGAGAAAGATGTTACAGAGCACTGGAGCGACGCAGGAACCAATGCAAATTCCTTTTTTCTGAACAAACAGCTGATCTTCAAATAATACCACCGTGCAAGACAAATAATACTCTAACAATGCCAAGAAATTCGCAACAGAAACACCGGCAGAGTTCTGGAAGGAAATCGCCCCATTCTTTTCAATGCACGACTGTACAGCGGCTAACAACTCAGTCTGTGGGATAGAATAGAACAAGTCAACAACGTCAATGGAAAACATATAACCTGAAGACTTATTGTCATTCAAAAATTTAACAACATCAAGAGAGTTCCTGCAAGAAAATGGGTCTTCGACATCTAACCCATTAAGTTGCCTTAGCAGGAAACCACTAACATGGCTCTGCCAAGCCCCTCTTTCACTCACGATACATCTGAACGGGATTCGTTCCTTATGCGTTTTTGAAGTGAAGAACACGTATAAGCTATTTCCTTTACAAAGCCGAATACCTTTAGCAATTCTGTCCAAGCCAATACGTTCACACAGAGAAACGGCATTAGATTTCAGCTTTCCCAGATTAACACCAGTCTTCCGGAAATTCCTGTGCACAGCTTCATGAGCCTTCTCGTTGAACATACCAGACGGAATGATGACGAATCCGCCCTGCTTGTCCGCTTGGGTGAGTCGCAGCTTCTGGTCGGCGAAGAACTCGACGACTCTTTTGGTGGTCGACTCTTTTCTAGCTCCGTTGATGGGCGCGGTCCTGTTGAGGCTGTCCACGCCATCTAGCAAGCACCTTTCCTGGTCCTCTGGGTCAGCTTTACCGGCAATCCTTCGATTCAAGGAAAGTAGCTCATGCCCTGGAATCCTAGGCTCGATGCTGTACTTCGGGCCCTTCCTAAGGATGGCAACTACATCATCCGGGATACTAGTACCCCCCAGAACCCTGAGCGCCATGCTGCTGTCTTGGTTTCTTCTTTCAACAGATTTTGACAGTACCGGCAATGTCTTTTTCCACATGAATTCACTAGTTTGCGCGGCCAGCCGCCTGAAGGACTGAAGTTTCACGCCTGCAATGTTCGCAGAGTTCTGGGAAAAACATATCCATTGCAGCCAATCGTACAGAAGACGTACCTGACGCCTGAGTTCCGCGCGTAAAATTCGGCACATCCTCTTGACGTGGCCAAGTGAAGGTCTGGTAGAACCAAACAGGCAGGAGATCTCGTGTGGGACTAGGCCTTTTCTTATGCAGAATCCCATCTTCCTAGCGCGGCAGGAGATGAGGGCGATATGGCTGACTAACACTGCTCAGATGTGCCTCGAAGCGTCGCTGAAGAAATCTTGTTGCCATAAGGCAGAGGAAAGCTTTAACACCCAGATTCGGAAGTTGGAAAAAGCAGGCTTTCCAACCTCGATATTAACCGGAGTAGCGGAAGCCTTGCTGAAGAAATTGAAAAAAGAAAGTACAAAGAAGGGCGACCAAGATGAGCTCCCCAAAAGAAAAAGCAGACCGATTGTCATCCCGTACACCCATAAGGTAGCACACAATTTGAAGCATGTAGCGACAAAATATAAGGTTCCTGTGGTTTTTTCCGCCCCAAAAAAACTTGCTGGCTTGTGCGTTAAAACTGATCCCAACAAGGTAAACAAAACTGACTGTAAAAAGAGACATGCAGCTCCGCTTGTTAAATGTGCCGTGGGTGTCGTATATCAGATACCTCTCACATGTGGAAAGAATTACATCGGACAAACCGGCCGTTGTATTAATGACCGATTAGCGGAACATAATCGCGACTTAAAAAATGGTACTGGTTCTCATCTGCCGCATCATTGTAAAGCCTGTGGAGAAGAAAGGAAGATTAAGTGTGTGGCAAGGCTGAAAGAAACAAAGGTTTTAAACAGAAGTAAGGACCAGACAGCCCGTGAACTGTTGGAGGCCTACTATATTGAAAGAAACTGTAGCGATTGTGTTAGCGCCCCATCTATCTCCATTTATAAGAATGAAACTGCTTTTTTAGATACACGGGCGTGAGATACGTGTGTACTTCACCTATCTTTATCCGCTTTTTGTAAAAACCTCGTGCGCATGTGTGGTTCTTGCTATCCATCTTTGTTTGACCTCATATTCATTCGCATACGCGGTGAATAAACAGTTGGAAGTTGCGCCTGTCCCGTCTCGCTTGCTGTGTGTTGTGTTTTTTCGGCGCTATAACCCTCTTCTGAAAAGATGCATGTGCATGCTTAAAACGCGTTTTGGCACAAATCCATGTGCGGGTGCTAAAAAGAGCAGCATCGGCATGCTTTTCACGTCGTTTGGTAGAAATCCACGTGCGCGTTCTGCCAAAAGCACCATTTGCATGTATATCGTGTGGTTTTGCAGAAACCTGCGTCCGCGTCTACCAAAAGATGCATGTGCATGCTTAAAACGCGTTTTGGCACAAATCCATGTGCGGGTGCTAAAAAGAGCAGCATCGCCATGCTTTTCACGTCGTTTGGTAGAAATCCACGTGCGCGTTCTGCCAAAAGCACCATTTGCATGCATATCGTGCGGTTTTGCAGAAAACTGCGTCCGCGTCTACCAAAAGATACATGTGCATGCTTAAAACGCGTTTTGGCACAAATCCATGTGCGGGTGCTAAAAAGAGCAGCATCGGCATGCTTTTCACGTCGTTTGGTAGAAATCCACGTGCGCGTTCTGCCAAAAGCACCATTAGCATGCATATCGTGTGGTTTTGCAGAAAACTGCGTCCGCGTCTACCAAAAGATGCATGTGCATGCTTAAAACGCGTTTTGGCACAAATCCATGTGCGGGCGCTAAAAAGAGCAGCATCGGCATGCTTTTCACGTGGTTTGGTAGAAATCCACGTGCGCGTTCTGCCAAAAGCACCATTTGCATGTATATCGTGTGGTTTTGCAGAAAACTGCGTCCGCGTCTACCAAAAGATGCATGTGCATGCTTAACGCGCGTTTTGGCACAAATCCATGTGCGGGTGCTAAAAAGAGCAGCATCGGCATGCTTTTCACGTCGTTTGGTAGAAATCCACGCGCGCGTTCTGCCAAAAGCACCATTTGCATGCATATCGTGTGGTTTTGCCGAAAACTGCGTCCGCGTCTACCAAAAGATGCATGTGCATGCTTAAAACGCGTTTTGGCACAAATCCATGTGCGGGTGCTAAAAAGAGCAGCATCGGCATGCTTTTCACGTCGTTTGGTAGAAATCCACGTGCGCGTTCTGCCAAAAGCACCATTTGCATGCATATCGTGCGGTTTTGCATTAAACTGCGTCCGCGTCTACCAAAAGATGCATGTGCATGCCTAAAACGCGTTTTGGCACAAATCCATATGCGGGTGCTAAAAAGAGCAGCATCGGCATGCTTTTCACGTCGTTTGGTAGAAATCCACGTGCGCGTTCTGCCAAAAGCACCATTTGCATGCATATCGTGTGGTTTTGCAGAAAACTGCGTCCGCGTCTACCAAAAGATGCATGTGCATGCTTAAAACGCGTTTTGGCACAAATCCATGTGCGGGTGCTAAAAAGAGCAGCATCGGCATGCTTTTCACGTCGTTTGGTAGAAGTCCACGTGCGCGTTCTGCCAAAAGCACCATTTGCATGTATATCGTGTGGTTTTGCAGAAAACTGCGTCCGCGTCTACCAAAAGATGCATGTGCATGCTTAAAACGCGTTTTGGCACAAATCCATGTGCGGGTGCTAAAAAGAGCAGCATCGCCATGCTTTTCACGCCGTTTGGTAGAAATCCACGTGCGCGTTGTGCCAAAAGCAGCATTCGCATGCATATCGTGTGGTTTTGCAGAAAACTGCGTCCGCGTCTACCAAAAGATACATGTGCATGCTTAAAACGCGTTTTGGCACAAATCCATGTGCCGGTGCTAAAAATAGCAGCATCGGCATGCTTTTCACGTCGTTTGGTAGAAATCCACGTGCGCGTTCTGCCAAAAGCACCATTTGCATGCATATCGTGTGGTTTTGCAGAAAACTGCGTGCGCGTCTACCAAAAGATGCAAGTGCATGCTTAAAGCGCGTTTTGGCACAAATCTATGTGCGGGTGCTAAAAAGAGCAGCATCGGCATGCTTTTCACGTCGTTTGGTAGACACCCACGTGCGCGTTCTGCCAAAAGCACCATTTGCATGCATATCGTGTGGTTTTGCAGAAAACTGCGTCCGCGTCTACCAAAAGATGCATGTGCATGCTTAAAACGCGTTTTGGCACAAATCCATGTGCGGGTGCTAAAAAGAGCAGCATCGGCATGCTTTTCACGTCGTTTGGAAGAAATCCACGTGAGCGTTCTGCCAAAAGCACCATTTGCATGCATATCGTGCGGTGTTGCAGAAAACTGCGTCCGCGTCTACCAAAAGATGCATGTGCATGCTTAAAACGCGTTTTGGCACAAATCCATGTGCCGGTGCTAAAAAGAGCAGCATCGGCATGCTTTTCACGTCGTTTGGTAGAAATCCACGTGCGCGTTCTGCCAAAAGCACCATTTGCATGCATATCGTGTGGTTTTGCAGAAAAGTGCGTCCGCGTCTACCAAAAGATGCATGTGCATGCTTAAAACGCGTTTTAGCACAAATCCATGTGCCGGTGCTAAAAAGAGCCGCATCGGCATGCTTTTCACGTCGTTTGGTAGAAATCCACGTGCGCGTTCTGCCAAAAGCACCATTTGCATGCATATCGTGCGGTTTTGCAGAAAACTGCGTCCGCGTCTACCAAAAGATGCATGTGCATGCTTAAAACGCGTTTTGGCACAAATCCATGTGCGGGTGCTAAAAAGAGCAGCATCGGCATGCTTTTCACGTCGTTTGGTAGAAATCCACGTGCGCGTTCTGCCAAAAGCACCATTTGCATGCATATCGTGTGGTTTTGCAGAAAACTGCGTCCGCGTCTACCAAAAGATGCATGTGCATGCTTAAAACGCGTTTTGGCACAAATCCATGTGCCGGTGCTAAAAAGAGCAGCATCGGCATGCTTTTCACGTCGTTTGGTAGAAATCCACGTGCGCGTTCTGCCAAAAGCACCATTTGCATGCATATCGTGTGGTTTTGCAGAAAACTGCGTCCGCGTCTACCAAAAGATGCATGTGCATGCTTAACACGCGTTTTGGCACAAATCCATGTGCGGGTGCTAAAAAGAGCAGCATCGGCATGCTTTTCACGTCGTTTGGTAGAAATCCACGCGCACGTTCTGCCAAAAGCACCATTTGCATGCATATCGTGTGGTTTTGCCGAAAACTGCGTCCGCGTCTACCAAAAGATGCATGTGCATGCTTAAAACGCGTTTTGGCACAAATCCATGTGCGGGTGCTAAAAAGAGCAGCATCGGCATGCTTTTCACGTCGTTTGGTAGAAATCCACGTGCGCGTTCTGCCAAATGCACCATTTGCATGCATATCGTGCGGTTTTGCAGAAAACTGCGTCCGCGTCTACCAAAAGATGCGTGTGCATGCTTAAAACGAGTTTTGGCACAAATCCATGTGCGGGTGCTAAAAAGAGCAGCATCGGCATGCTTTTCACGTCGTTTGGTAGAAATCCACGTGCGCGTTCTGCCGAAAGCACCATTTGCATGCATATCGTGCGGTTTTGCAGAAAACTGCGTCCGCGTCTACCAAAAGATACATGTGCATGCTTAAAACGCGTTTTGGCACAAATCCATGTGCGGGTGCTAAAAAGAGCAGCATCGGCATGCTTTTCACGTCGTTTGGTAGAAATCCTCGTGCGCGTTCTGCCAAAAGCACCATTTGCATGCATATCGTGTGGTTTTGCAGAAAACTGCGTCCGCGTCTACCAAAAGATGCATGTGCATGCTTAAAACGCGTTTTGGCACAAATCCATGTGCGGGTGCTAAAAAGAGCAGCATCGGCATGCTTTTCACGTCGTTTGGTAGAAATCCACGTGCACGTTCTGCCAAAAGCACCATTTGCATGCATATCGTGTGGTTTAGCAGAAAACTGCGTCCGCGTCTACCAAAAGATGCATGTGCATGCTTAACACGCGTTTTGGCACAAATCCATGTGCAGGTGCAAAAAAGAGCATCATCGGCATGCTTTTCACGTCGTTTGGTAGAAATCCACGTGCGCGTTCTGCCAAAAGCACCATTTGCATGCATATCGTGTGGTTTTGCCGAAAACTGCGTCCGCGTCCACCAAAAGATGCATGTGCTTGCTTCAAACGCGTTTTGGCACAAATCCATGTGCGGGTGCTAAAAAGAGCAGCATCGGCATGCTTTTCACGTCGTTTGGTAGAAATCCACGTGCGCGTTCTGCCAAAAGCGCCATTTGCATGCATATCGTGTGGTTTTGCAGAAAACTGCGTCCGCGTCTACCAAAAGATGCATGTGCATGCTTAAAACGCGTTTTGGCACAAATCCATGTGCGGGTGCTAAAAAGAGCAGCATCGGCATGCTTTTCACGTCGTTGGGTAGAAATCCACGCGCGCGTTGTGCCAAAAGCACCATTTGCATGCATATCGTGTTGTTTTGCCGAAAACTGCGTCCGCGTCTACCAAAAGATGCATGTGCATGCTTAAAACGCGTTTTGGCAGAAATCCATGTGCGGGTGCTAAAAAGAGCAGCATCGGCATGCTTTTCACGTCGTTTGGTAGAAATCCACGTGCGCGTTCTGCCAAAAGTAACCTTTGCATGCATATCGTGCGGTTTTGCAGAAAACTGCGTCCGCGTCTACCAAAAGATGCATGTGCATGCTTAAAAGGCGTTTTGGCACAAATCCATGTGCGGGTGCTAAAAAGAGCAGCATCGGCATGCTTTTCACGTCGTTTGGTAGAAATCCACGCGCGCGTTCTGCCAAAAGCACCATTTGCATGCATATCGTGTGGTTTTGACGAAAACTGCGTCCGCGTCTACCAAAAGATGCATGTGCATGCTTAAAACGCGTTTTGGCACAAATCCATGTGCGGGTGCTAAAAAGAGCAGCATCGGCATGCTTTTCACGTCGTTTGGTAGAAATCCACGTGCGCGTTCTGCCAAAAACACCATTGGCATGCATATCGTGCGGTTTTGCAGAAAACTGCGTCCGCGTCTACCAAAAGATGCATGTGCATGCTTAAAACGCGTTTTGGCACAAATCCATGTGCGGGTGCTAAAAACAGCAGCATCGGCATGCTTTTCACGTCGTTTGGTAGAAATCCACGTGCGCGTTCTGCCAAAAGCACCATTTGCATGCATATCGTGCGGTTTTGCAGAAAACTGCGTCCGCGTCTACCAAAAGATGCGTGTGCATGCTTAAAACGAGTTTTGGCACAAATCCATGTGCGGGTGCTAAAAAGAGCAGCATCGGCATGCTTTTCACGTCGTTTGGTAGAAATCCACGTGCGCGTTCTGCCAAAAGCACCATTTGCATGCATATCGTGTGGTTTTGCAGAAAACTGCGTCCGCGTCTACCAAAAGATGCATGTGCATGCTTAAAACGCGTTTTGGCACAAATCCATGTGCGGGTGCTAAAAAGAGCAGCATCGGCATGCTTTTCACGTCGTTTGGAAGAAATCCACGTGAGCGTTCTGCCAAAAGCACCATTTGCATGCATATCGTGCGGTTTTGCAGAAAACTGCGTCCGCGTCTACCAAAAGATGCATGTGCATGCTTAAAACGCGTTTTGGCACAAATCCATGTGCCGGTGCTAAAAAGAGCAGCATCGGCATGCTTTTCACGTCGTTTGGTAGAAATCCACGTGCGCGTTCTGCCAAAAGCACCATTTGCATGCATATCGTGTGGTTTTGCAGAAAAGTGCGTCCGCGTCTACCAAAAGATGCATGTGCATGCTTAAAACGCGTTTTAGCACAAATCCATGTGCCGGTGCTAAAAAGAGCAGCATCGGCATGCTTTTCACGTCGTTTGGTAGAAATCCACGTGCGCGTTCTGCCAAAAGCACCATTTGCATGCACATCGTGCGGTTTTGCAGAAAACTGCGTCCGCGTCTACCAAAAGATGCATGTGCATGCTTAACACGCGTTTTGGCACAAATCCATGTGCGGGTGCTAAAAAGAGCAGCATCGGCATGCTTTTCACGTCGTTTGGTAGAAATCCACGCGCGCGTTCTGCCAAAAGCACCATTTGCATGCATATCGTGTGGTTTTGCCGAAAACTGCGTCCGCGTCTACCAAAAGATGCATGTGCATGCTTAAAACGCGTTTTGGCACAAATCAATGTGCGGGTGCTAAAAAGAGCAGCATCGGCATGCTTTTCACGTCGTTTGGTAGAAATCCACGTGCGCGTTCTGCCAAAAGCACCATTTGCATGCATATCGTGCGGTTTTGCAGAAAACTGCGTCCGCGTCTACCAAAAGATGCATGTGCATGCTTAAAACGCGTTTTGGCACAAATCCATGTGCGGGTGCTAAAAAGAGCAGCATCGGCATGCTTTTCACGTCGTTTGGTAGAAATCCACGTGCGCGTTCTGCCAAAAGCACCATTTGCATGCATATCGTGTGGTTTTGCAGAAAACTGCGTCCGCGTCTACCAAAAGATGCATGTGCATGCTTAAAACGCGTTTTGGCACAAATCCATGTGCCGGTGCTAAAAAGAGCAGCATCGGCATGCTTTTCACGTCGTTTGGTAGAAATCCACGTGCGCGTTCTGCCAAAAGCACCATTTGCATGCGTATCGTGTGGTTTTGCAGAAAACTGCGTCCGCGTCTACCAAAAGATGCATGTGCATGCTTAACACGCGTTTTGGCACAAATCCATGTGCGGGTGCTAAAAAGAGCAGCATCGGCATGCTTTTCACGTCGTTTGGTAGAAATCCACGTGCGCGTTCGGCCAAAAGCACCATTTGCATGCATATCGTGCGGTTTTGCAGAAAACTGCGTCCGCGTCTACCAAAAGATGCGTGTGCATGCTTAAAACGAGTTTTGGCACAAATCCATGTGCGGGTGCTAAAAAGAGCAGCATCGGCATGCTTTTCACGTCGTTTGGTAGAAATCCACGTGCGCGTTCTGCCGAAAGCACCATTTGCATGCATATCGTGCGGTTTTGCAGAAAACTGCGTCCGCGTCTACCAAAAGATACATGTGCATGCTTAAAACGCGTTTTGGCACAAATCCATGTGCGGGTGCTAAGTGCCGGTGCTAAAAAGAGCAGCATCGGCATGCTTTTCACGTCGTTTGGTAGAAATCCACGTGCGCGTTCTGCCAAAATTACCATTTGCATGCATATCGTGTGGTTTTGCAGAAAACTGCGTCCGCGTCTACCAAAAGATGCAAGTGCATGCTTAACACGCGTTTTGGCACAAATCCATGTGCGGGTGCTAAAAAGAGCAGCATCGGCATGCTTTTCACGTCGTTTGGTAGAAATCCACGTGCGCGTTCTGCCAAAAGCACCATTTGCATGCATATCGTGTGGTTTTGCCGAAAACTGCGTCCGCGTCTACCAAAAGATGCATGTGCATGCTTAAAACGCGTTTTGGCACAAATCCATGTGCGGGTGCTAAAAAGAGCAGCATCGGCATGCTTTTCACGTCGTTTGGTAGAAATCCACGTGCGCGTTCTGCCAAAAGCGCCATTTGCATGCATATCCTGTGGTTTTGCAGAAAACTGCGTCCGCGTCTACCAAAAGATGCATGTGCATGCTTAAAACCCGTTTTGGCACAAATCCATGTGCGGGTGCTAAAAAGAGCAGCATCGGCATGCTTTTCACGTCGTTTGGTAGAAATCCACGTGCGCGTTCTGCCAAAAGCACATTTGCATGCATATTGTGTGGTTTTGCAGAAAAGTGCGTCCGCGTCTACCAAAAGATGCATGTGCATGCTTAAAACGCGTTTTGGCACAAATCCATGTGCCGGTGCTAAAAAGAGCAGCATCGGCATGCTTTTCACGTCGTTTGGTAGAAATCCACGTGCGCGTTCTGCCAAAAGCACCATTTGCATGCATATCGTGTGGTTTTGCAGAAAACTGCGTACGCGTCTACCAAAAGATGCACTTGCATGCTTAAAACGCGTTTTGGCACAAATCCATGTGCGGGTGCTAAAAAGAGCAGCATCGGCATGCTTTTCACGTCGTTTGGTAGAAATCCACGTGCGCGTTCTGCCAAAAGCACCATTTGCATGCATATCGTGCGTTTTGCAGAAAACTGCGTCCGCGTCTACCAAAAGATGCATGTGCATGCTTAAAACGCGTTTTGGCACAAATCCATGTGCGGGTGCTAAAAAGAGCAGCATCGGCATGCTTTTCACGTCGTTTGGTAGAAATCCACGTGCGCGTTCTGCCAAAAGCACCATTTGCATGCATATCGTGTGGTTTTGTAGAAAACTGCGTCCGCGTCTACCAAAAGATGCATGTGCATGCTTAAAACGCGTTTTGGCACAAATCCATGTTCGGGTGCTAAAAAGAGCAGCATCGGCATGCTTTTCACGTCGTTTGGTAGAAATCCACGTGCGCGTTCTGCCAAAAGCACCATTTGCATGCATATCGTGTGGTTTTGCAGAAAACTGCGTCCGCGTCTACCAAAAGATGCATGTGCATGCTTAAAACGCGTTTTGGCACAAATCCATGTGCGGGTGCTAAAAAGAGCAGCATCGGCATGCTTTTCACGTCGTTTGGTAGAAATCCACGTGCGCGTTCTGCCAAAAGCACCATTTGCATGCATATCGTGTGGTTTTGCAGAAAACTGCGTCCGCGTCTACCAAAAGATGCATGTGCATGCTTAAAACGCGTTTTGGCACAAATCAATGTGCCGGTGCTAAAAAGAGCAGCATCGGCATGCTTTTCACGTCGTTTGGTAGAAATCCACGTGCGCGTTCTGCCAAAAGCACCATTTGCATGCATATCGTGTGGTTTTGCAGAAAACTGCGTCCGCGTCTACCAAAAGATGCATGTGCATGCTTAAAACGCGTTTTGGCACAAATCCATGTTCGGGTGCTAAAAAGAGCAGCATCGGCATGCTGTTCACGTCGTTTGGTAGAAATCCACGTGCGCGTTCTGCCAAAAGCACCATTTGCATGTATATCGTGCGGTTTTGAAGAAAACTGCGTCCGCGTCTACCAAAAGATGCATGTGCATGCTTAAAACGCGTTTTGGCACAAATCCATGTGCGGGTGCTAAAAAGAGCAGCATCGGCATGCTTTTCACGTCGTTTGGTAGAAATCCACGTGCGCGTTCTGCCAAAAGCACCATTTGCATGCATCTCGTGTGGTTTTGCAGAAAACTGCGTCCGCGTCTACCAAAAGATGCATGTGCATGCTTAAAACGCGTTTTGGCACAAATCAATGTGCCGGTGCTAAAAAGAGCAGCATCGGCATGCTTTTCACGTCGTTTGGTAGAAATCCACGTGCGCGTTCTGCCAAAATTACCATTTGCATGCATATCGTGTGGTTTTGCAGAAAACTGCGTCCGCGTCTACCAAAAGATGCAAGTGCATGCTTAAAGCGCGTTTTGGCACAAATCTATGTGCGGGTGCTAAAAAGAGCAGCATCGGCATGCTTTTAACGTCGTTTGGTAGAAATCCACGTGCGCGTTCTGCCAAAAGCACCATTTGCATGCATATCGAGTGGTTTTGCAGAAAACTGCGTCCGCGTCTACCAAAAGATGCATGTGCATGCTTAAAACGCGTTTTGGCACAAATCCATGTGCGGGTGCTAAAAAGAGCAGCATCGTCATGCTTTTCACGTCGTTTGGTAGAAATCCACGTGCGCGTTCTGCCAAAAGCACATTTGCATGCATATTGTGTGGTTTTGCAGAAAAGTGCGTCCGCGTCTACCAAAACATGCATGTGCATGCTTAACACGCGTTTTGGCACAAATCCATGTGCGGGTGCTAAAAAGAGCAGCATCGGCATGCTTTTCACGTCGTTTGGTAGAAATCCACGCGCGCGTTCTGCCAAAAGCACCATTTGCATGCATATCGTGTGGTTTTGCCGAAAACTGCGTCCGCGTCTACCAAAAGATGGATGTGCATGCTTAAAACGCGTTTTGGCACAAATCCATGTGCGGGTGCTAAAAAGAGCAGCATCGGCATGCCTTCCACGTCGTTTGGTAGAAATCCACGTGCGCGATCTCCCAAAAGCACCATTTGCATGCATATCGTGCGTTTTGCAGAAAACTGTGTCCGCGTCTACCAAAAGATGCATGTGCATGCTTAAAACGCGTTTTGGCACAAATCCATGTGCGGGTGCTAAAAAGAGCAGCATCGGCATGCTTTTCACGTCGTTTGGTAGAAATCCACGTGCGCGTTCTGCCAAAAGCACCATTTGCATGCATATCGTGTGGTTTTGCAGAAAAAAGCGTCCGCGTCTACCAAAAGATGCATGTGCATGCTTAAAACGCGTTTTGGCACAAATCCATGTTCGGGTGCTAAAAAGAGCAGCATCGGCATGCTTTTCACGTCGTTTGGTAGAAATCCACGTGCGCGTTCTGCCAAAAGCACATTTGCATGCATATTGTGTGGTTTTGCAGAAAAGTGCGTCCGCGTCTACCAAAAGATGCATGTGCATGCTTAAAACGCGTTTTGGCACAAATCCATGTGCCGGTGCTAAAAAGAGCAGCATCGGCATGCTTTTCACGTCGTTTGGTAGAAATCCACGTGATTTCTGCCAAAAGCACCATTTGCATGCATATCGTGTGGTTTTGCAGAAAACTGCGTCCGCGTCTACCAAAAGATGCACTTGCATGCTTAAAACGCGTTTTGGCACAAATCCATGTGCGGGTGCTAAAAAGAGCAGCATCGGCACGCTTTTCACGTCGTTTGGTAGAAATCCACGTGCGCGTTCTGCCAAAAGCACCATTTGCATGCATATCGTGCGTTTTGCAGAAAACTGCGTCCGCGTCTACCAAAAGATGCATGTGCATGCTTAAAACGCGTTTTGGCACAAATCCATGTGCGGGTGCTAAAAAGAGCAGCATCGGCATGCTTTTCACGTCGTTTGGTAGAAATCCACGTGCGCGTTCTGCCAAAAGCACCATTTGCATGCATATCGTGTGGTTTTGTAGAAAACTGCGTCCGCGTCTACCAAAAGATGCATGTGCATGCTTAAAACGCGTTTTGGCACAAATCCATGTTCGGGTGCTAAAAAGAGCAGCATCGGCATGCTTTTCACGTCGTTTGGTAGAAATCCACGTGCGCGTTCTGCCAAAAGCACCATTTGCATGCATATCGTGTGGTTTTGCAGAAAACTGCGTCCGCGTCTACCAAAAGATGCATGTGCATGCTTAAAACGCGTTTTGGCACAAATCCATGTGCGGGTGATAAAAATAGCAGCATCGGCATGCTTTTCACGTCGTTTGGTAGAAATCCACGTGCGCGTTCTGCCAAAAGCACCATTTGCATGTATATCGTGCGGTTTTGCAGAAAACTGCGTCCGCGTCTACCAAAAGATGCATGTGCATGCTTAAAACGCGTTTTGGCACAAATCCATGTGCGGGTGCTAAAAAGAGCAGCATCGGCATGCTTTTCACGTCGTTTGGTAGAAATCCACGTGCGCGTTCTGCCAAAAGCACCATTTGCATGCATATCGTGTGGTTTTGCAGAAAACTGCGTCCGCGTCTACCAAAAGATGCAAGTGCATGCTTAAAGCGCGTTTTGGCACAAATCTATGTGCGGGTGCTAAAAAGAGCAGCATCGGCATGCTTTTCACGTCGTTTGGTAGAAATCCACGTGCGCGTTCGGCCAAAAGCCCCATTTGCATGCATATCGTGTGGTTTTGCAGAAAACTGCGTCCGCGTCTATCAAAACATGCATGTGCATGCTTAACACGCGTTTTGGCACAAATCCATGTGCGGGTGCTAAAAAGAGCAGCATCGGCATGCTTTTCACGTCGTTTGGTAGAAATCCACGTGCGCGTTCTGCCAAAAGCACCATTTGCATGCATATCGTGTGGTTTTGCCGAAAACTGCGTCCGCGTCTACCAAAAGATGCATGTGCATGCTTAAAACGCGTTTTGGCACAAATCCATGTGCGGGTGCTAAAAAGAGCAGCATCGGCATGCTTTTCACGTCGTTTGGTAGAAATCCACGTGCGCGTTCTGCCAGAAGCGCCATTTGCATGCATATCGTGTGGTTTTGCAGAAAACTGCGTCTGCGTCTACCAAAAGATGCATGTGCATGCTTAAAACGCGTTTTGGCACAAATCCATGTGCGGGTGCTAAAAAGAGCAGCATCGGCATGCTTTTCACGTCGTTTGGTAGAAATCCACGTGCGCGTTCTGCCAAAAGCACATTTGCATGCATATTGTGTGGTTTTGCAGAAAAGTGCGTCCGCGTCTACCAAAAGATGCATGTGCATGCTTAAAACGCGTTTTGGCACAAATCCATGTGCCGGTGCTAAAAAGAGCAGCATCGGCATGCTTTTCACGTCGTTTGGTAGAAATCCACGTGCGCGTTCTGTCAAAAGCACCATTTGCATGCATATCGTGTGGTTTTGCAGAAAACTGCGTCCGCGTCTACCAAAAGATGCATGTGCATGCTTAAAACGCGTTTTGGCACAAATCCATGTGCGGGTGCTAAAAAGAGCAGCATCGGCATGCTTTTCACGTCGTTTGGTAGAAATCCACGTGCGCGTTCTGCCAAAAGCACCATTTGCATGCACATCGTGTGGTTTTGCAGAAAACTGCGTCCGCGTCTACCAAAAGATGCATGTGCATGCTTAAAACGCGTTTTGGCACAAATCCATGTGCGGGTGCTAAAAAGAGCAGCATCGGCATGCTTTTCACGTCGTTTGGTAGAAATCCACGTGCGCGTTCTGCCAAAAGCACCATTTGCATGCATATCGTGTGGTTTTGCAGAAAACTGCGTCCGCGTCTACCAAAAGATGCATGTGCATGCTTAAAACGCGTTTTGGCACAAATCCATGTGCGGGTGCTAAAAAGAGCAGCATCGGCATGCTTTTCACGTCGTTTGGTAGAAATCCACGTGCGCGTTCTGCCAAAAGCACCATTTGCATGCATATCGTGTGGTTTTGCAGAAAACTGCTTCCGCGTCTACCAAAAGATGCATGTGCATGCTTAAAACGCGTTTTGGCACAAATCCATGTGCGGGTGCTAAAAAGAGCAGCATCGGCATGCTTTTCACGTCGTTTGGTAGAAATCCACGTGCGCGTTCTGCCAAAAGCACCATTTGCATGTATATCGTGTGGTTTTGCATAAAACTGCGTCAGCGCCTACCAAAAGATGCATGTGCATGCTTAAAACGCGTTTTGGCACAAATCCATGTGCGGGTGCTAAAAAGAGCAGCATCGGCATGCTTTTCACGTCGTTTGGTAGAAATCCACGTGCGCGTTCTGCCAAAAGCACCATTTGCATGCATATCGTGTGGTTTTGCAGAAAACTGCGTCCGCGTCTACCAAAAGATGCATGTGCATGCTTAGAACGCGTTTTGGCACAAATCCATGTGCGGGTGCTAAAAAGAGCAGCATTGGCACGCTTTTCACGTCGTTTGGTAGACATCCACGTGCGCGTTCTGCCAAAAGCACCATTTGCATGCATATCGAGTGGTTTTGCAGAAAACTGCGTCCGGGTCTGCCAAAAGATGCATGTGCATGCTTAAAACGCGTTTTGGCACAAATCCATGTGCGGGTGCTAAAAAGAGCAGCATCGGCATGCTTTTCACGTCGTTTGGTAGAAATCCACGTGCGCGTTCTGCCAAAAGCACCATTTGCATGCATATCGTGTGGTTTTGCAGAAAACTGCGTCCGCGTCTACCAAAAGATGCATGTACATGCTTAAAACGCGTTTTGGCACAAATCCATGTGCGGGTGCTAAAAAGAGCAGCATCGGCATGCTTTTCACGTCGTTTGGTAGAAGTCCACGTGCGCGTTCTGCCAAAAGCACCATTTGCATGTATATCGTGTGGTTTTGCATAAAACTGCGTCAGCGTCTACCAAAAGATGCATGTGCATGCTTAAAACGCGTTTTGGCACAAATCCATGTGCGGGTGCTAAAAAGAGCAGCATCGGCATGCTTTTCACGTCGTTTGGTAGAAATCCACGCGCGCGTTCTGCAAAAGCACCATTTGCATGCATATCGTGTGGTCTTGCCGAAAACTGCGTCCGCGTCTACCAAAAGATGCATGTGCATGCTTAAAACGCGTTTTGGCACAAATCCATGTGCGGGTGCTAAAAGGAGCAGCATCGGCATGCTTTTCACGTTGTTTGGTAGAAATCCACGTGCGCGTTCTGCCAAAAACACCATTTGCATGCATATCGTGCGGTTTTGCAGAAAACTGCGTCCGCGTCTACCAAAAGATGCATGTGCATGCTTAAAACGCGTTTTGGCACAAATCCATGTGCGGGTGCTAAAAAGAGCAGCATCGGCATGCTTTTCACGTCGTTTGGTAGAAATCCACGTGCGCGTTCTGCCAAAAGCACCATTTGCATGCATATCGTGCGGTTTTGCAGAAAACTGCGTCCGCGTCTACCAAAAGATGCGTGTGCATGCTTAAAACGAGTTTTGGCACAAATCCATGTGCGGGTGCTAAAAAGAGCAGCATCGGCATGCTTTTCACGTCGTTTGGTAGAAATCCACGTGCGCGTTCTGCCGAAAGCACCATTTGCATGCATATCGTGCGGTTTTGCAGAAAACTGCGTCCGCGTCTACCAAAAGATACATGTGCATGCTTAAAACGCGTTTTGGCACAAATCCATGTGCGGGTGCTAAAAAGAGCAGCATCGGCATGCTTTTCACGTCGTTTGGTAGAAATCCTCGTGCGCGTTCTGCCAAAAGCACCATTTGCATGCATATCGTGTGGTTTTGCAGAAAACTGCGTCCGCGTCTACCAAAAGATGCATGTGCATGCTTAAAACGCGTTTTCGTACAAATCCATGTGCGGGCGCTAAAAAGAGCAGCATCGGCATGCTTTTCACGTCGTTTGGTAGAAATCCACGTGCACGTTCTGCCAAAAGCACCATTTGCATGCATATCGTGTGGTTTAGCAGAAAACTGCGTCCGCGTCTACCAAAAGATGCATGTGCATGCTTAACACGCGTTTTGGCACAAATCCATGTGCAGGTGCTAAAAAGAGCAGCATCGGCATGCTTTTCACGTCGTTTGGTAGAAATCCACGTGCGCGTTCTGCCAAAAGCACCATTTGCATGCATATCGTGTGGTTTTGCCGAAAACTGCGTCCGCGTCTACCAAAAGATGCATGTGCATGCTTAAAACGCGTTTTGGCACAAATCCATGTGCGGGTGCTAAAAAGAGCAGCATCGGCATGCTTTTCACGTCGTTTGGTAGACATCCACGCGCGCGTTCTGCCAAAAGCACCATTTGCATGCATATCCTGTGGTTTTGCCGAAAACTGCGTCCGCGTCTACCAAAAGATGCATGTGCATGCTTAAAACGCGTTTTGGCACAAATCCATGTGCGGGTGCTAAAAAGAGCAGCATCGGCATGCTTTTCACGTCGTTTGGTAGAAATCCACGTGCGCGTTCTGCCAAAAGCACCATTTGCATGCATATCGTGCGGTTTTGCAGAAAACTGCGTCCGCGTCTACCAAAAGATGCATGTGCATGCTTAAAACGCGTTTTGGCACAAATCCATGTGCGGGTGCTAAAAAGAGCAGCATCGGCATGCTTTTCACGTCGTTTGGTAGAAATCCACGTGCGCGTTCTGCCAAAAGCACCATTTGCATGCATATCGTGTGGTTTTGCAGAAAACTGCGTCCGCGTCTACCAAAAGATGCATGTGCATGCTTAAAACGCGTTTTGGCACAAATCCATGTGCCGGTGCTAAAAAGAGCAGCATCGGCATGCTTTTCATGTCGTTTGGTAGAAATCCACGTGCGCGTTCTGCCAAAAGCACCATTTGCATGCATATCGTGCGGTTTTGCAGAAAACTGCGTCCGCGTCTACCAAAAGATACATGTGCATGCTTAAAACGCGTTTTGGCACAAATCCATGTGCGGGTGCTAAAAAGAGCAGCATCGGCATGCTTTTCACGTCGTTTGGTAGAAATCCTCGTGCGCGTTCTGCCAAAAGCACCATTTGCATGCATATCGTGTGGTTTAGCAGAAAACTGCGTCCGCGTCTACCAAAAGATGCATGTGCATGCTTAACACGCGTTTTGGCACAAATCCATGTGCAGGTGCTAAAAAGAGCAGCATCGGCATGCTTTTCACGTCGTTTGGTAGAAATCCACGTGCGCGTTCTGCCAAAAGCACCATTTGCATGCATATCGTGTGGTTTTGCCGAAAACTGCGTCCGCGTCAACCAAAAGATGCATGTGCATGCTTCAAACGCGTTTTGGCACAAATCCATGTGCGGGTGCTAAAAAGAGCAGCATCGGCATGCTTTTCACGTCGTTTGGTAGAAATCCACGTGCACGTTCTGCCAAAAGCACCATTTGCATGCATATCGTGTGGTTTAGCAGAAAACTGCGTCCGCGTCTACCAAAAGATGCATGTGCATGCTTAACACGCGTTTTGCCACAAATCCATGTGCGGGTGCTCAAAAGAGCAGCATCGGCATGCTTTTCACGTCGTTTGGTAGAAATCCACGTGCGCGTTCTGCCAAAAGCAACCTTTGCATGCATATCGTGCGGTTTTGCAGAAAACTGCGTCCGCGTCTACCAAAAGATGCATGTGCATGCTTAAAAGGCGTTTTGGCACAAATCCATGTGCGGGTGCTAAAAAGAGCAGCATCGGCATGCTTTTCACGCCGTTTGGTAGAAATCCACGTGCACGTTCTGCCAAAAGCACCATTTGCATGCATATCGTGTGGTTTAGCAGAAAACTGCGTCCGCGTCTACCAAAAGATGCATGTGCATGCTTAACACGCGTTTTGGCACAAATCCATGTGCAGGTGCTAAAAAGAGCAGCATCGGCATGCTTTTCACGTCGTTTGGTAGAAATCCACGTGCGCGTTCTGCCAAAAGCACCATTTGCATGCATATCGTGTGGTTTTGCCGAAAACTGCGTCCGCGTCTACCAAAAGATGCATGTGCTTGCTTCAAACGCGTTTTGGCACAAATCCATGTGCGGGTGCTAAAAAGAGCAGCATCGGCATGCTTTTCACGTCGTTTGGTAGAAATCCACGTGCGCGTTCTGCCAAAAGCGCCATTTGCATGCATATCGTGTGGTTTTGCAGAAAACTGCGTCCGCGTCTACCAAAAGATGCATGTGCATGCTTAAAACGCGTTTTGGCACAAATCCATGTGCGGGTGCTAAAAAGAGCAGCATCGGCATGCTTTTCACGTCGTTGGGTAGAAATCCACGCGCGCGTTCTGCCAAAAGCACCATTTGCATGCATATCGTGCGGTTTTGCAGAAAACTGCGTCCGCGTCTACCAAAAGATGCGTGTGCATGCTTAAAACGAGTTTTGGCACAAATCCATGTGCGGGTGCTAAAAAGAGCAGCATCGGCATGCTTTTCACGTCGTTTGGTAGAAATCCACGTGCGCGTTCTGCCGAAAGCACCATTTGCATGCATATCGTGCGGTTTTGCAGAAAACTGCGTCCGCGTCTACCAAAAGATACATGTGCATGCTTAAAACGCGTTTTGGCACAAATCCATGTGCGGGTGCTAAAAAGAGCAGCATCGGCATGCTTTTCACGTCGTTTGGTAGAAATCCTCGTGCGCGTTCTGCCAAAAGCACCATTTGCATGCATATCGTGTGGTTTTGCAGAAAACTGCGTCCGCGTCTACCAAAAGATGCATGTGCATGCTTAAAACGCGTTTTGGCACAAATCCATGTGCGGGTGCTAAAAGGAGCAGCATCGGCATGCTTTTCACGTCGTTTGGTAGAAATCCACGTGCACGTTCTGCCAAGAGCACCATTTGCATGCATATCGTGTGGTTTAGCAGAAAACTGCGTCCGCGTCTACCAAAAGATGCATGTGCATGCTTAACACGCGTTTTGGCACAAATCCATGTGCAGGTGCTAAAAAGAGCAGCATCGGCATGCTTTTCACGTCGTTTGGTAGAAATCCACGTGCGCGTTCGGCCAAAAGCACCATTTGCATGCATATCGTGTGGTTTTGCCGAAAACTGCATCCGCGTCTACCAAAAGATGCATGTGCATGCTTAAAACGCGTTTTGGCACAAATCCATGTGCCGGTGCTAAAAAGAGTAGCATCGGCATGCTTTTCACGTCGTTTGGTAGAAATCCACGTGCGCGTTCTGCCAAAAGCACCATTTGCATGCATATCGTGTGGTTTTGCAGAAAACTGCGTCCGCGTCTACCAAAAGATGCATGTGCATGCTTAACACGCGTTTTGGCACAAATCCATGTGCGGGTGCTAAAAAGAGCAGCATCGACATGCTTTTCACGTCGTTTGGTAGAAATCCACGCGCGCGTTCTGCCAAAAGCACAATTTGCATGCATATCGTGTGGTTTTGCCGAAAACTGCGTCCGCGTCTACCAAAAGATGCATGTGCATGCTTAAAACGCGTTTTGGCACAAATCCATGTGCGGGTGCTAAAAAGAGCAGCATCGGCATGCTTTTCATGTCGTTTGGTAGAAATCCACGTGCGCGTTCTGCCAAAAGCACCATTTGCATGCATATCGTGCGGTTTTGCAGAAAACTGCGTCCGCGTCTACCAAAAGATGCGTGTGCATGCTTAAAACGAGTTTTGGCACAAATCCATGTGCGGGTGCTAAAAAGAGCAGCATCGGCATGCTTTTCACGTCGTTTGGTAGAAATCCACGTGCGCGTTCTGCCGAAAGCACCATTTGCATGCATATCGTGCGGTTTTGCAGAAAACTGCGTCCGCGTCTACCAAAAGATACATGTGCATGCTTAAAACGCGTTTTGGCACAAATCCATGTGCGGGTGCTAAAAAGAGCAGCATCGGCATGCTTTTCACGTCGTTTGGTAGAAATCCTCGTGCGCGTTCTGCCAAAAGCACCATTTGCATGCATATCGTGTGGTTTTGCAGAAAACTGCGTCCGCGTCTACCAAAAGATGCATGTGCATGCTTAAAACGCGTTTTGGCACAAATCCATGTGCGGGTGCTAAAAAGAGCAGCATCGGCATGCTTTTCACGTCGTTTGGTAGAAATCCACGTGCACGTTCTGCCAAAAGCACCATTTGCATGCATATCGTGTGGTTTAGCAGAAAACTGCGTCCGCGTCTACCAAAAGATGCATGTGCATGCTTAACACGCGTTTTGGCACAAATCCATGTGCAGGTGCTAAAAAGAGCAGCATCGGCATGCTTTTCACGTCGTTTGGTAGAAATCCACGTGCGCGTTCTGCCAAAAGCACCATTTGCATGCATATCGTGTGGTTTTGCCGAAAACTGCGTCCGCGTCTACCAAAAGATGCATGTGCATGCTTCAAACGCGTTTTGGCACAAATCCATGTGCGGGTGCTAAAAAGAGCAGCATCGGCATGCTTTTCACGTCGTTTGGTAGAAATCCACGTGCGCGTTCTGCCAAAAGCGCCATTTGCATGCATATCGTGTGGTTTTGCAGAAAACTGCGTCCGCGTCTACCAAAAGATGCATGTGCATGCTTAAAACGCGTTTTGGCACAAATCCATGTGCGGGTGCTAAAAAGAGCAGCATCGGCATGCTTTTCACGTCGTTTGGTAGAAATCCACGTGCGCGTTCTGCCAAAAGCACCATTTGCATGCATATCGTGCGGTTTTGCAGAAAACTGCGTCCGCGTCTACCAAAAGATGCATGTGCATGCTTAAAACGCGTTTTGGCACAAATCCATGTGCGGGTGCTAAAAACAGCAGCATCGGCATGCTTTTCACGTCGTTTGGTAGAAATCCACGTGCGCGTTCTGCCAAAAGCACCATTTGCATGCATATCGTGCGGTTTTGCAGAAAACTGCGTCCGCGTCTACCAAAAGATGCGTGTGCATTCTTAAAACGAGTTTTGGCACAAATCCATGTGCGGGTGCTAAAAAGAGCAGCATCGCCATGCTTTTCACGTCGTTTGGTAGAAATCCACGCGCGCGTTCTGCCGAAAGCACCATTTGCATGCATATCGTGCGCTTTTGCAGAAAACTGCGTCCGCGTCTACCAAAAGATACATGTGCATGCTTAAAACGCGTTTTGGCACAAATCCATGTGCGGGTGCTAAAAAGAGCAGCATCGGCATGCTTTTCACGTCGTTTGGTAGAAATCCTCGTGCGCGTTCTGCCAAAAGCACCATTTGCATGCATATCGTGTGGTTTTGCAGAAAACTGCGTCCGCGTCTACCAAAAGATGCATGTGCATGCTTAAAACGCGTTTTGGCACAAATCCATGTGCGGGTGCTAAAAAGAGCAGCATCGGCATGCTTTTCACGTCGTTTGGTAGAAATCCACGTGCACGTTCTGCCAAAAGCACCATTTGCATGCATATCGTGTGGTTTAGCAGAAAACTGCGTCCGCGTCTACCAAAAGATGCATGTGCATGCTTAACACGCGTTTTGGCACAAATCCATGTGCAGGTGCTAAAAAGAGCAGCATCGGCATGCTTTTCACGTCGTTTGGTAGAAATCCACGTGCGCGTTCTGCCAAAAGCACCATTTGCATGCATATCGTGTGGTTTTGCCGAAAACTGCGTCCGCGTCTACCAAAAGATGCATGTGCATGCTTCAAACGCGTTTTGGCACAAATCCATGTGCGGGTGCTAAAAAGAGCAGCGTCGGCATGCTTTTCACGTCGTTTGGTAGAAATCCACGGGCGCGTTCTGCCAAAAGCACTATTTGCATGCATATCGTGCGGTTTTGCAGAAAACTGCGTCCGCGTCTACCAAAAGATGCGTGTGCATGCTTAAAACGCGTTTTGGCACAAATCCATGTGCGGGTGCTAAAAAGAGCAGCATCGGCATGCTTTTCACGTCGTTTGGTAGAAATCCACGCGCGCGTTCTGCCAAAAGCACCATTTGCATGCATATCGTGCGGTTTTGCAGAAAACTGCGTCCGCGTCTACCAAAAGATACATGTGCATGCTTAAAACGCGTTTTGGCACAAATCCATGTGCGGGTGCTAAACAGAGCAGCATCGGCATGCTTTTCACGTCGTTTGGTAGAAATCCACGTGCGCGTTCTGCCAAAAGTACCATTTGCATGCATATCGTGTGGTTTTGCAGAAAACTGCGTCCGCGTCTACCAAAAGATGCATGTGCATGCTTAAAACGCGTTTTGGCACAAATCCATGTGCCGGTGCTAAAAAGAGCAGCATCGGCATGCTTTTCACGTCGTTTGGTAGAAATCCACGTGCGCGTTCTGCCAAAAGTACCATTTGCATGCATATCGTGTGGTTTTGCAGAAAACTGCGTCCGCGTCTACCAAAAGATGCAAGTGCATGCTTAAAGCGCGTTTTGGCACAAATCCATGTGCGGGTGCTAAAAAGAGCAGCATCGGCATGCTTTTCACGTCGTTTGGTAGAAATCCACGTGCGCGTTCTGCCAAAAGCACCATTTGCAAGCATATCGTGTGGTTTTGCAGAAAACTGCGTCCGCGTCTACCAAAAGATGCATGTGCATGCTTAAAACGCGTTTCGCACAAATCCATGTGCGGGTGCTAAAAAGAGCAGCATCGGCATGCTTTTCACGTCGTTTGGAAGAAATCCACGTGCGCGTTCTGCCAAAAGCACCATTTGCATGCATATCGTGCGGTTTTGCAGAAAACTGCGTCCGCGTCTACCAAAAGATGCATGTGCATGCTTAAAGCGCGTTTTGGCACAAATCCATGTGCGGGTGCTAAAAAGAGCAGCATCGGCATGCTTTTCACGTCGTTTGGTAGAAATCCACGTGCGCGTTCTGCCAAAAGCACCATTTGCATGCATATCGTGTGGTTTTGCAGAAAACTGCGTCCGCGTCTACCAAAAGATGCATGTGCATGCTTAAAACGCGTTTTGGCACAAATCCATGTGCCGGTGCTAAAAAGAGCAGCATCGGCATGCTTTTCACGTCGTTTGGTAGAAATCCACGTGCGCGTTCTGCCAAAAGCCCCATTTGCATGCATATCGTGTGGTTTTGCAGAAAACTGCGTCCGCGTCTACCAAAAGATGCAAGTGCATGCTTAAAGCGCGTTTTGGCACAAATCCATGTGCGGGTGCTAAAAAGAGCAGCATCGGCATGCTTTTCACGTCGTTTGGTAAAAATCCACGTGCGCGTTCTGCCAAAAGCACCATTTACATGCATATCGTGTGGTTTTGCAGAAAACTGCGTCCCCGTCTACCAAAAGATGCATGTGCATGCTTAAAACGCGTTTTGGCACAAATACATGTGCGGGTGCTAAAATAGCAGCATCGGCATGCCTTTCACGTCGTTTGGTAGAAATCCACGCGCGCGTTCTGCCAAAAGCACAATTTGCATGCATATCGTGTGGTTTTGCCGAAAACTGCGTCCGCGTCTACCAAAAGATGCATGTGCATGCTTAAAACGCGTTTTGGCAGAAATCCATGTGCGGTTGCTAAAAAGAGCAGCATCGGCATGCTTTTCACGTCGTTTGGTAGAAATCCACGTGCGCGTTCTGCCAAAAGCACCATTTGCATGCATATCGTGCGGTTTTGCAGAAAACTGCGTCCGCGTCTACCAAAAGATGCATGTGCATGCTTAAAAGGCGTTTTGGCACAAATCCAGGTGCGGGTGCTAAAAAGAGCAGCATCGGCATGCTTTTCACGTCGTTTGGTAGAAATCCACGCGCGCGTTCTGCCAAAAGCACCATTTGCATGCATATCGTGTGGTTTTGCCGAAAACTGCGTCCGCGTCTACCAAAAGATGCATGTGCATGCTTAAAACGCGTTTTGGCACAAATCCATGTGCGGGTGCTAAAAAGAGCAGCATCGGCATGCTTTTCACGTCGTTTGGTAGAAATCCACGCGCGCGTTCTGCCAAAAGCACCATTTGCATGCATATCGTGGGGTTTTGCAGAAAACTGCGTCCGCGTCTACCAAAAGATGCATGTGCATGCTTAACACGCGTTTTGGCACAAATCCATGTGCGGGTGCTAAAAAGAGCAGCATCGGCATGCTTTTCACGTCGTTTGGTAGAAATCCACGTGCGCGTTCTGCCAAAAGCACCATTTGCAAGCATATCGTGTGGTTTTGCAGAAAACTGCGTCCGCGTCTACCAAAAGATGCATGTGCATGCTTAAAACGCGTTTCGCACAAATCCATGTGCGGGTGCTAAAAAGAGCAGCATCGCCATGCTTTTCACGTCGTTTGGAAGAAATCCACGTGCGCGTTCTGCCAAAAGCACCATTTGCATGCATATCGTGCGGTTTTGCAGAAAACTGCGTCCGCGTCTACCAAAAGATGCATGTGCATGCTTAAAGCGCGTTTTGGCACAAATCCATGTGCGGGTGCTAAAAAGAGCAGCATCGGCATGCTTTTCACGTCGTTTGGTAGAAATCCACGTGCGCGTTCTGCCAAAAGCACCATTTGCATGCATATCGTGTGGTTTGCAGAAAACTGCGTCCGCGTCTACCAAAAGATGCATGTGCATGCTTAAAACGCGTTTTGGCACAAATCCATGTGCCGGTGCTAAAAAGAGCAGCATCGGCATGCTTTTCACGTCGTTTGGTAGAAATCCACGTGCGCGTTCTGCCAAAAGCCCCATTTGCATGCATATCGTGTGGTTTTGCAGAAAACTGCGTCCGCGTCTACCAAAAGATGCAAGTGCATGCTTAAAGCGCGTTTTGGCACAAATCCATGTGCGGGTGCTAAAAAGAGCAGCATCGGCATGCTTTTCACGTCGTTTGGTAAAAATCCACGTGCGCGTTCTGCCAAAAGCACCATTTACATGCATATCGTGTGGTTTTGCAGAAAACTGCGTCCCCGTCTACCAAAAGATGCATGTGCATGCTTAAAACGCGTTTTGGCACAAATACATGTGCGGGTGCTAAAATAGCAGCATCGGCATGCCTTTCACGTCGTTTGGTAGAAATCCACGCGCGCGTTCTGCCAAAAGCACCATTTGCATGCATATCGTGTGGTTTTGCCGAAAACTGCGTCCGCGTCTACCAAAAGATGCATGTGCATGCTTAAAACGCGTTTTGGCAGAAATCCATGTGCGGTTGCTAAAAAGAGCAGCATCGGCATGCTTTTCACGTCGTTTGGTAGAAATCCACGTGCGCGTTCTGCCAAAAGCACCATTTGCATGCATATCGTGCGGTTTTGCAGAAAACTGCGTCCGCGTCTACCAAAAGATGCATGTGCATGCTTAAAAGGCGTTTTGGCACAAATCCAGGTGCGGGTGCTAAAAAGAGCAGCATCGGCATGCTTTTCACGTCGTTTGGTAGAAATCCACGCGCGCGTTCTGCCAAAAGCACCATTTGCATGCATATCGTGTGGTTTTGCCGAAAACTGCGTCCGCGTCTACCAAAAGATGCATGTGCATGCTTAAAACGCGTTTTGGCACAAATCCATGTGCGGGTGCTAAAAAGAGCAGCATCGGCATGCTTTTCACGTCGTTTGGTAGAAATCCACGCGCGCGTTCTGCCAAAAGCACCATTTGCATGCATATCGTGGGGTTTTGCAGAAAACTGCGTCCGCGTCTACCAAAAGATGCATGTGCATGCTTAACACGCGTTTTGGCACAAATCCATGTGCGGGTGCTAAAAAGAGCAGCATCGGCATGCTTTTCACGTCGTTTGGTAGAAATCCACGCGCGCGTTCTGCCAAAAGCACCATTTGCATGCATATCGTGTGGTTTTGCCGAAAACTGCGTCCGCGTCTACCAAAAGATGCATGTGCATGCTTAAAACGCGTTTTGGCACAAATCCATGTGCGGGTGCTAAAAAGAGCAGCATCGGCATGCTTTTCACGTCGTTTGGTAGAAATCCACGTGCGCGTTCTGCCAAAAGCACCATTTGCATGCATATCGTGCGGTTTTGCAGAAAACTGGGTCCGCGTCTACCAAAAGATGCATGTGCATGCTTAAAACGCGTTTTGGCACAAATCCATGTGCCGGTGCTAAAAAGAGCAGCATCGGCATGCTTTTCACGTCGTTTGGTAGAAATCCACGTGCGCGTTCTGCCAAAAGCACCATTTGCATGCATATCGTGTGGTTTTGCAGAAAACTGCGTCCGCGTCTACCAAAAGATGCATGTGCATGCTTAACACGCGTTTTGGCACAAATCCATGTGCGGGTGCTAAAAAGAGCAGCATCGGCATGCTTTTCACGTCGTTTGGTAGAAATCCACGCGCGCGTTCTGCCAAAAGCACCATTTGCATGCATATCGTGTGGTTTTGCCGAAAACTGCGTCCGCGTCTACCAAAAGATGCATGTGCATGCTTAAAACGCGTTTTGGCACAAATCCATGTGCGGGTGCTAAAAAGAGCAGCATCGGCATGCTTTTCACGTCGTTTGGTAGAAATCCACGTGCGCGTTCTGCCAAAAGCACCATTTGCATGCATATCGTGCGGTTTTGCAGAAAACTGCGTCCGCGTCTACCAAAAGATGCGTGTGCATGCTTAAAACGAGTTTTGGCACAAATCCATGTGCGGGTGCTAAAAAGAGCAGCATCGGCATGCTTTTCACGTCGTTTGGTAGAAATCCACGTGCGCGTTCTGCCGAAAGCACCATTTGCAGGCATATCGTGCGGTTTTGCAGAAAACTGCGTCCGCGTCTACCAAAAGATACATGTGCATGCTTAAAACGCGTTTTGGCACAAATCCATGTGCGGGTGCTAAAAAGAGCAGCATCGGCATGCTTTTCACGTCGTTTGGTAGAAATCCTCGTGCGCGTTCTGCCAAAAGCACCATTTGCATGCATATCGTGTGGTTTTGCAGAAAACTGCGTCCGCGTCTACCAAAAGATGCATGTGCATGCTTAAAACGCGTTTTGGCACAAATCCATGTGCGGGTGCTAAAAAGAGCAGCATCGGCATGCTTTTCACGTCGTTTGGTAGAAATCCACGTGCACGTTCTGCCAAAAGCACCATTTGCATGCATATCGTGTGGTTTAGCAGAAAACTGCGTCCGCGTCTACCAAAAGATGCATGTGCATGCTTAAAACGCGTTTTGGCACAAATCCATGTGCGGGTGCTAAAAAGAGCAGCATCGGCATGCTTTTCACGTCGTTTGGTAGAAATCCACGTGCGCGTTCTGCCAAAAGCACCATTTGCATGCATATCGTGCGGTTTTGCAGAAAACTGCGTCCGCGTCTACCAAAAGATGCGTGTGCATGCTTAAAACGCGTTTTGGCACAAATCCATGTGCGGGTGCTAAAAAGAGCAGCATCGGCATGCTTTTCACGTCGTTTGGTAGAAATCCACGTGCGCGTTCTGCCAAAAGCACCATTTGCATGCATATCGTGCGGTTTTGCAGAAAACTGCGTCCGCGTCTACCAAAAGATGCGTGTGCATGCTTAAAACGAGTTTTGGCACAAATCCATGTGCGGGTGCTAAAAAGAGCAGCATCGGCATGCTTTTCACGTCGTTTGGTAGAAATCCACGTGCGCGTTCTGCCGAAAGCACCATTTGCATGCATATCGTGCGGTTTTGCAGAAACTGCGTCCGCGTCTACCAAAAGATACATGTGCATGCTTAAAACGCGTTTTTGGCACAAATCCATGTGCGGGTGCTAAAAGAGCAGCATCGGCATGCTTTTCACGTCGTTTGGTAGAAATCCACGTGCGCGTTCTGCCAAAAGCACCATTTGCATGCATATCGTGCGGTTTTGCAGAAAACTGCGTCCGCGTCTACCAAAAGATGCATGTGCATGCTTAAAACGCGTTTTGGCACAAATCCATGTGCGGGTGCTAAAAAGAGCAGCATCGGCATGCTTTTCACGTCGTTTGGTAGAAATCCACGTGCGCGTTCTGCCAAAAGCACCATTTGCATGCATATCGTGTGGTTTTGCAGAAAACTGCGTCCGCGTCTACCAAAAGATGCATGTGCATGCTTAACACGCGTTTTGGCACAAATCCATGTGCGGGTGCTAAAAAGAGCAGCATCGGCATGCTTTTCACGTCGTTTGGTAGAAATCCACGCGCGCGTTCTGCCAAAAGCACCATTTGCATGCATATCGTGTGGTTTTGCCGAAAACTGCGTCCGCGTCTACCAAAAGATGCATGTGCATGCTTAAAACGCGTTTTGGCACAAATCCATGTGCGGGTGCTAAAAAGAGCAGCATGGGCATGCTTTTCACGTCGTTTGGTAGAAATCCACGTGCGCGTTCTGCCAAAAGCACCATTTGCATGCATATCGTGCGGTTTTGCAGAAAACTGCGTCCGCGTCTACCAAAAGATGCGTGTGCATGCTTAAAACGAGTTTTGGCACAAATCCATGTGCGGGTGCTAAAAAGAGCAGCATCGGCATGCTTTTCACGTCGTTTGGTAGAAATCCACGTGCGCGTTCTGCCGAAAGCACCATTTGCAGGCATGTCGTGCGGTTTTGCAGAAAACTGCGTCCGCGTCTACCAAAAGATACATGTGCATGCTTAAAACGCGTTTTGGCACAAATCCATGTGCGGGTGCTAAAAAGAGCAGCATCGGCATGCTTTTCACGTCGTTTGGTAGAAATCCTCGTGCGCGTTCTGCCAAAAGCACCATTTGCATGCATATCGTGTGGTTTTGCAGAAAACTGCGTCCGCGTCTACCAAAAGATGCATGTGCATGCTTAAAACGCGTTTTGGCACAAATCCATGTGCGGGTGCTAAAAATAGCAGCATCGGCATGCTTTTCACGTCGTTTGGTAGAAATCCACGTGCACGTTCTGCCAAAAGCACCATTTGCATGCATATCGTGTGGTTTAGCAGAAAACTGCGTCCGCGTCTACCAAAAGATGCATGTGCATGCTTAACACGCGTTTTGGCACAAATCCATGTGCAGGTGCTAAAAAGAGCAGCATCGGCATGCTTTTCACGTCGTTTGGTAGAAATCCACGTGCGCGTTCTGCCAAAAGCACCATTTGCATGCATATCGTGTGGTTTTGCCGAAAACTGCGTCCGCGTCTACCAAAAGATGCATGTGCTTGCTTCAAACGCGTTTTGGCACAAATCCATGTGCGGGTGCTAAAAAGAGCAGCATCGCATGCTTTTCACGTCGTTTGGTAGAAATCCACGTGCGCGTTCTGCCAAGAGCGCCATTTGCATGCATATCGTGTGGTTTTGCAGAAAACTGCGTCCGCGTCTACCAAAAGATGCATGTGCATGCTTAAAACGCGTTTTGGCACAAATCCATGTGCGGGTGCTAAAAAGAGCAGCATCGGCATGCTTTTCACGTCGTTGGGTAGAAATCCACGCGCGCGTTGTGCCAAAAGCACCATTTGCATGCATATCGTGTTGTTTTGCCGAAAACTGCGTCCGCGTCTACCAAAAGATGCATGTGCATGCTTAAAACGCGTTTTGGCAGAAATCCATGTGCGGGTGCTAAAAAGAGCAGCATCGGCATGCTTTTCACGTCGTTTGGTAGAAATGCACGTGCGCGTTCTGCCAAAAGCAACCTTTGCATGCATATCGTGCGGTTTTGCAGAAAACTGCGTCCGCGTCTACCAAAAGATGCATGTGCATGCTTAAAAGGCGTTTTGGCACAAATCCATGTGCGGGTGCTAAAAAGAGCAGCATCGGCATGCTTTTCACGTCGTTTGGTAGAAATCCACGCGCGCGTTCTGCCAAAAGCACCATTTGCATGCATATCGTGTGGTTTTGCCGAAAACTGCGTCCGCGTCTACCAAAAGATGCATGTGCATGCTTAAAACGCGTTTTGGCACAAATCCATGTGCGGGTGCTAAAAAGAGCAGCATCGGCATGCTTTTCACGTCGTTTGGTAGAAATCCACGTGCGCGTTCTGCCAAAAGCACCATTTGCATGCATATCGTGCGGTTTTGCAGAAAACTGCGTCCGCGTCTACCAAAAGATGCATGTGCATGCTTAAAACGCGTTTTGGCACAAATCCATGTGCGGGTGCTAAAAAGAGCAGCATCGGCATGCTTTTCACGTCGTTTGGTAGAAATCCACGTGCGCGTTCTGCCAAAAGCACCATTTGCATACATATCGTGCGGTTTTGCAGAAAACTGCGTCCGCGTCTACCAAAAGATGCGTGTGCATGCTTAAAACGAGTTTTGGCACAAATCCATGTGCGGGTGCTAAAAAGAGCAGCATCGGCATGCTTTTCACGTCGTTTGGTAGAAATCCACGTGCGCGTTCTGCCGAAAGCACCATTTGCATGCATATCGTGCGGTTTTGCAGAAAACTGCGTCCGCGTCTACCAAAAGATACATGTGCATGCTTAAAACGCGTTTTGGCACAAATCCATGTGCGGGTGCTAAAAAGAGCAGCATCGGCATGCTTTTCACGTCGTTTGGTAGAAATCCTCGTGCGCGCTCTGCCAAAAGCACCATTTGCATGCATATCGTGTGGTTTTGCAGAAAACTGCGTCCGCGTCTACCAAAAGATGCATGTGCATGCTTAAAACGCGTTTTGGCACAAATCCATGTGCGGGTGCTAAAAAGAGCAGCATCGGCATGCTTTTCACGTCGTTTGGTAGAAATCCACGTGCACGTTCTGCCAAAAGCACCATTTGCATGCATATCGTGTGGTTTAGCAGAAAACTGCGTCCGCGTCTACCAAAAGATGCATGTGCATGCTTAACACGCGTTTTGGCACAAATCCAAGTGCAGGTGCTAAAAAGAGCAGCATCGGCATGCTTTTCACGTCGTTTGGTAGAAATCCACGTGCGCGTTCTGCCAAAAGCACCATTTGCATGCATATCGTTTGTTTTTGCCGAAAACTGCGTCCGCGTCTACCAAAAGATGCATGTGCATGCTTAAAACGCGTTTTGGCACAAATCCATGTGCGGGTGCTAAAAAGAGCAGCATTGCTTTTCACGTCGTTTGGTAGAAATCCTCGTGCGCGTTCTGCCAAAAGCACCATTTGCATGCATATCGTGTGGTTTTGCAGAAAACTGCGTCCGCGTCTACCAAAAGATGCATGTGCATGCTTAAAACGCGTTTTGGCACAAATCCATGTGCGGGTGCTAAAAAGAGCAGCATCGGCATGCTTTTCACGTCGTTTGGTAGAAATCCACGTGCACGTTCTGCCAAAAGCACCATTTGCATGCATATCGTGTGGTTTAGCAGTAAACTGCGTCCGCGTCTACCAAAAGATGCATGTGCATGCTTAACACGCGTTTTGGCACAAATCCATGTGCAGGTGCTAAAAAGAGCAGCATCGGCATGCTTTTCACGTCGTTTGGTAGAAATCCACGTGCGCGTTCTGCCAAAAGCACCATTTGCATGCATATCGTGTGGTTTTGCCGAAAACTGCGTCCGCGTCTACCAAAAGATGCATGTGCATGCTTCAAACGCGTTTTGGCACAAATCCATGTGCGGGTGCTAAAAAGAGCAGCATCGGCATGCTTTTCACGTCGTTGGGTAGAAATCCACGTGCGCGTTCTGCCAAAAGCGCCATTTGCATGCATATCGTGTGGTTTTGCAGAAAACTGCGTCCGCGTCTACCAAAAGATGCATGTGCATGCTTAAAACGCGTTTTGGCACAAATCCATGTGCGGGTGCTAAAAAGAGCAGCATCGGCATGCTTTTCACGTCGTTGGGTAGAAATCCACGCGCGCGTTGTGCCAAAAGCACCATTTGCATGCATATCGTGTTGTTTTGCCGAAAACTGCGTCCGCGTCTACCAAAAGATGCATGTGCATGCTTTAAAACGCGTTTTGGCAGAAATCCATGTGCGGGTGCTAAAAAGAGCAGCATCGGCATGCTTTTCACGTCGTTTGGTAGAAATCCACGTGCGCGTTCTGCCAAAAGCACCATTCGCATGCATATCGTGCGGTTTTGCAGAAAACTGCGTCCGCGTCTACGAAAAGATGCATGTGCATGCTTAAAAGGCGTTTTGGCACAAATCCATGTGCGGGTGCTAAAAAGAGCAGCATCGGCATGCTTTTCACGTCGTTTGGTAGAAATCCACGCGCGCGTTCTGCCAAAAGCACCATTTGCATGCATATCGTGTGGTTTTGCCGAAAACTGCGTCCGCGTCTACCAAAAGATGCATGTGCATGCTTAAAACGCGGTTTGGCACAAATCCATGTGCGGGTGCTAAAAAGAGCAGCATCGGCATGCTTTTCACGTCGTTTGGTAGAAATCCACGCGCGCGTTCTGCCAAAAGCACCATTTGCATGCATATCGTGCGGTTTTGCAGAAAACTGCGTCCGCGTCTACCAAAAGATGCATGTGCATGCTTAAAACGCGTTTTGGCACAAATCCATGTGCGGGTGCTAAAAAGAGCAGCATCGGCATGCTTTTCACGTCGTTTGGTAGAAATTCACGTGCGCGTTCTGCCAAAAGCACCATTTGCATGCATATCGTGTGGTTTTGCAGAAAACTGCGTCCGCGTCTACCAAAAGATGCAAGTGCATGCTTAAAGCGCGTTTTGGCACAAATCCATGTGCGGGTGCTAAAAAGAGCAGCATCGGCATGCTTTTCACGTCGTTTGGTAAAAATCCACGTGCGCGTTCTGCTAAAAGCACCATTTGCATGCATATCGTGTGGTTTTGCAGAAAACTGCGTCCGCGTCTACCAAAAGATGCATGTGCATGCTTAAAACGCGTTTTGGCACAAATCCATGTGCGGGTGCTAAAAAGAGCAGCATCGGCATGCTTTTCACGTCGTTTGGTAGAAATCCACGCGCGCGTTCTGCCAAAAGCACCATTTGCATGCATATCGTGTGGTTTTGCCGAAAACTGCGTCCGCGTCTACCAAAAGATGCATGTGCATGCTTAAAACGCGTTTTGGCAGAAATCCATGTGCGGTTGCTAAAAAGAGCAGCATCGGCATGCTTTTCACGTCGTTTGGTAGAAATCCACGTGCGCGTTCTGCCAAAAGCACCAATTGCATGCATATCGTGCGGTTTTGCAGAAAACTGCGTCCGCGTCTACCAAAAGATGCATGTGCATGCTTAAAAGGCGTTTTGGCACAAATCCATGTGCGGGTGCTAAAAAGAGCAGCATCGGCATGCTTTTCACATCGTTTGGTAGAAATCCACGCGCGCGTTCTGCCAAAAGCACCATTTGCATGCATATCGTGTGGTTTTGCCGAAAACTGCGTCCGCGTCTACCAAAAGATGCATGTGCATGCTTAAAACGCGTTTTGCCACAAATCCATGTGCGGGTGCTAAAAAGAGCAGCATCGGCATGCTTTTCACGTCGTTTGGTAGAAATCCACGCGCGCGTTCTGCCAAAAGCACCATTTGCATGCATATCGTGCGGTTTTGCAGAAAACTGCGTCCGCGTCTACCAAAAGATACATGTGCATGCTTAAAACGCGTTTTGGCACAAATCCATGTGCGGGTGCTAAAAAGAGCAGCATCGGCATGCTTTTCACGTCGTTTGGTAGAAATCCACGTGCGCGTTCTGCCAAAAGCACCATTTGCATGCATATCGTGTGGTTTTGCAGAAAACTGCGTCCGCGTCTACCAAAAGATGCATGTGTATGCTTAAAACGCGTTTTGGCACAAATTCTTGTGCCGGTGCTAAAAAGAGCAGCATCGGCATGCTTTTCACGTCGTTTGGTAGAAATCCACGTGCGCGTTCTGCCAAGAGCACCATTTGCATGCATATCGTGTGGTTTTGCAGAAAACTGCGTCCGCGTCTACCAAAAGATGCAAGTGCATGCTTACAGCGCGTTTTGGCACAAATCCATGAGCGGGTGCTAAAAAGAGCAGCATCGGCATGCTTTTCACGTCGTTTGGTAGAAATCCACGTGCGCGTTCTGCCAAAAGCACCATTTGCATGCATATCGTGTGGTTTTGCCGAAAACTGCGTCCGCGTCTACCAAAAGATGCATGTGCATGCTTAAAACGCGGTTTGGCACAAATCCATGTGCGGGTGCTAAAAAGAGCAGCATCGGCATGCTTTTCACGTCGTTTGGTAGAAATCCACGCGCGCGTTCTGCCAAAAGCACCATTTGCATGCATATCGTGCGGTTTTGCAGAAAACTGCGTCCGCGTCTACCAAAAGATGCATGTGCATGCTTAAAACGCGTTTTGGCACAAATCCATGTGCGGGTGCTAAAAAGAGCAGCATCGGCATGCTTTTCACGTCGTTTGGTAGAAATTCACGTGCGCGTTCTGCCAAAAGCACCATTTGCATGCATATCGTGTGGTTTTGCAGAAAACTGCGTCCGCGTCTACCAAAAGATGCAAGTGCATGCTTAAAGCGCGTTTTGGCACAAATCCATGTGCGGGTGCTAAAAAGAGCAGCATCGGCATGCTTTTCACGTCGTTTGGTAAAAATCCACGTGCGCGTTCTGCCAAAAGCACCATTTGCATGCATATCGTGTGGTTTTGCAGAAAACTGCGTCCGCGTCTACCAAAAGATGCATGTGCATGCTTAAAACGCGTTTTGGCACAAATCCATGTGCGGGTGCTAAAAAGAGCAGCATCGGCATGCTTTTCACGTCGTTTGGTAGAAATCCACGCGCGCGTTCTGCCAAAAGCACCATTTGCATGCATATCGTGTGGTTTTGCCGAAAACTGCGTCCGCGTCTACCAAAAGATGCATGTGCATGCTTAAAACGCGTTTTGGCAGAAATCCATGTGCGGTTGCTAAAAAGAGCAGCATCGGCATGCTTTTCACGTCGTTTGGTAGAAATCCACGTGCGCGTTCTGCCAAAAGCACCAATTGCATGCATATCGTGCGGTTTTGCAGAAAACTGCGTCCGCGTCTACCAAAAGATGCATGTGCATGCTTAAAAGGCGTTTTGGCACAAATCCATGTGCGGGTGCTAAAAAGAGCAGCATCGGCATGCTTTTCACATCGTTTGGTAGAAATCCACGCGCGCGTTCTGCCAAAAGCACCATTTGCATGCATATCGTGTGGTTTTGCCGAAAACTGCGTCCGCGTCTACCAAAAGATGCATGTGCATGCTTAAAACGCGTTTTGCCACAAATCCATGTGCGGGTGCTAAAAAGAGCAGCATCGGCATGCTTTTCACGTCGTTTGGTAGAAATCCACGCGCGCGTTCTGCCAAAAGCACCATTTGCATGCATATCGTGCGGTTTTGCAGAAAACTGCGTCCGCGTCTACCAAAAGATACATGTGCATGCTTAAAACGCGTTTTGGCACAAATCCATGTGCGGGTGCTAAAAAGAGCAGCATCGGCATGCTTTTCACGTCGTTTGGTAGAAATCCACGTGCGCGTTCTGCCAAAAGCACCATTTGCATGCATATCGTGTGGTTTTGCAGAAAACTGCGTCCGCGTCTACCAAAAGATGCATGTGTATGCTTAAAACGCGTTTTGGCACAAATTCTTGTGCCGGTGCTAAAAAGAGCAGCATCGGCATGCTTTTCACGTCGTTTGGTAGAAATCCACGTGCGCGTTCTGCCAAGAGCACCATTTGCATGCATATCGTGTGGTTTTGCAGAAAACTGCGTCCGCGTCTACCAAAAGATGCAAGTGCATGCTTACAGCGCGTTTTGGCACAAATCCATGAGCGGGTGCTAAAAAGAGCAGCATCGGCATGCTTTTCACGTCGTTTGGTAGAAATCCACGTGCGCGTTCTGCCAAAAGCACCATTTGCATGCATATCGTGTGGTTTTGCAGAAAACTGCGTCCGCGTCTACCAAAAGATGCATGTGCATGCTTAAAACGCGTTTTGGCACAAATCCATGTGCGGGTGCTAAAAAGAGCAGCATCGGCATGCTTTTCACGTCGTTTGGTAGAAATCCACGTGCGCGTTCTGCCAAAAGCACCATTTGCATGCATATCGTTTGGTTTTGCAGAAAACTGCGTCCGCGTCTACCAAAAGATGCATGTGCATGCTTAAAACGCGTTTTGGCACAAATCCATGTGCGGGTGCTAAAAAGAGCAGCATCGGCATGCTTTTCACGTCGTTTGGTAGAAATCCACGTGCGCGTTCTGCCAAAAGCACCATTTGCATGCATATCGTGTGGTTTTGCAGAAAACTGCGTCCGCGTCTACCAAAAGATGCATGTGCATGCTTAAAACGCGTTTTGGCACAAATCCATGTGCCGGTGCTAAAAAGAGCAGCATCGGGATGCTTTTCACGTCGTTTGGTAGAAATCCACGTGCGCGTTCGGCCAAAAATACCATTTGCATGCATATCGTGTGGTTTTGCAGAAAACTGCGTCCGCGTCTACCAAAAGATGCATGTGCATGCTTAACACGCGTTTCGGCACAAATCCATGTGCGGGTGCTAAAAAGAGCAGCATCGGCATGTTTTTCACGTCGTTTGGTAGAAATCCACGCGCGCGTTCTGCCAAAAGCACCATTTGCATGCATATCGTGTGGTTTTGCCGAAAACTGCGTCCGCGTCTACCAAAAGATGCAGGTGCATGCTTAAAACGCGTTTTGTCACAAATCCATGTGCGGGTGCTAAAAAGAGCAGCATCGGCATGCTTTTCACGTCGTTTGGCAGAAATCCACGTGCGCGTTCTGCCAAAAGCACCATTTGCATGCATATCGTGCGGTTTTGCAGAAAACTGCGTCCGCGTCTACCAAAAGATGCGTGTGCATGCTTAAAACGCGTTTTGGCACAAATCCATGTGCGGGTGCTAAAAAGAGCAGCATCGGCATGCATTTCACGTCGTTTGGTAGAAATCCACGCGCGCGTTCTGCCAAAAGCACCATTTGCATGCATATCGTGCGGTTTTGCAGAAAACTGCGTCCGCGTCTACCAAAAGATACATGTGCATGCTTAAAACGCGTTTTGGCACAAATCCATGTGCGGGTGCTAAACAGAGCAGCATCGGCATGCTTTTCACGTCGTTTGGTAGAAATCCACGTGCGCGTTCTGCCAAAAGTACCATTTGCATGCAGATCGTGTGGTTTTGCAGAAAACTGCGTCCGCGTCTACCAAAAGATGCATGTGCCTGCTTAAAACGCGTTTTGGCACAAATCCATGTGCGGGTGCTAAAAAGAGCAGCATCGGCATGCTTTTCACGTCGTTTGGAAGAAATCCACGTGCGCGTTCTGCCAAAAGCACCATTTGCATGCATATCGTGCGGTTTTGCAGAAAACTGCGTCCGCGTCTACCAAAAGATGCATGTGCATGCTTAAAACGCGTTTTGGCACAAATCCATGTGCGGGTGCTAAAAAGAGCAGCATCGGCATGCTTTTCACGTCGTTTGGTAGAAATCCACGTGCGCGTTCTGCCGAAAGCACCATTTGCATGCATATCGTGTGGTTTTGCAGAAAACTGCGTCCGCGTCTACCAAAAGATGCAAGTGCATGCTTAAAGCGTGTTTTGGCACAAATCCATGTGCGGGTGCTAAAAAGAGCAGCATCGGCATGCTTTTCACGTCGTTTGGTAAAAATCCACGTGCGCGTTCTGCCAAAAGCACCATTTACATGCATATCGTGTGGTTTTGCAGAAAACTGCGTCCGCGTCTACCAAAAGATGCATGTGCATGCTTAAAACGCGTTTTGGCACAAATCCATGTGCGGGTGCTAAAAAGAGCAGCATCGGCATGCCTTTCACGTCGTTTGGTAGAAATCCACGCGCGCGTTCTGCCAAAAGCACCCTTTGCATGCATATCGTGTGGTTTTGCCGAAAACTGCGTCCGCGTCTACCAAAAGATGCATGTGCATGCTTAAAACGCGTTTTGGCAGAAATCCATGTGCGGTTGCTAAAAAGAGCAGCATCGGCATGCTTTTCACGTCGTTTGGTAGAAATCCACGTGCGCGTTCTGCCAAAAGCACCATTTGCATGCATATCGTGCGGTTTTGCAGAAAACTGCGTCCGCGTCTACCAAAAGATGCATGTGCATGCTTAAAAGGCGTTTTGGCACAAATCCATGTGCGGGTGCTAAAAAGAGCAGCATCGGCATGCTTTTCACGTCGTTTGGTAGAAATCCACGCGCGCGTTCTGCCAAAAGCAGCATTTGCATGCATATCGTGTGGTTTTGCCGAAAACTGCGTCCGCGTCTACCAAAAGATGCATGTGCATGCTTAAAACGCGTTTTGGCACAAATCCATGTGCGGGTGCTAAAAAGAGCAGCATCGGCATGCTTTTCACGTCGTTTGGTAGAAATCCACGCGCGCGTTCTGCCAAAAGCACCATTTGCATGCATATCGTGCGGTTTTGCAGAAAACTGCGTCCGCGTCTACCAAAAGATACATGTGCATGTTTAAAACGCGTTTTGGCACAAATCCATGTGCGGGTGCTAAAAAGAGCAGCATCGGCATGCTTTTCACGTCGTTTGGTAGAAATCCACGTGCGCGTTCTGCCAAAAGCACCATTTGCATGCATATCGTGTGGTTTTGCCGAAAACTGCGTCCGCGTCTACCAAAAGATGCATGTGCATGCTTAAAACGCGTTTTGGCAGAAATCCATGTGCGGTTGCTAAAAAGAGCAGCATCGGCATGCTTTTCACGTCGTTTGGTAGAAATCCACGTGCGCGTTCTGCCAAAAGCACCAATTGCATGCATATCGTGCGGTTTTGCAGAAAACTGCGTCCGCGTCTACCAAAAGATGCATGTGCATGCTTAAAAGGCGTTTTGGCACAAATCCATGTGCGGGTGCTAAAAAGAGCAGCATCGGCATGCTTTTCACATCGTTTGGTAGAAATCCACGCGCGCGTTCTGCCAAAAGCACCATTTGCATGCATATCGTGTGGTTTTGCCGAAAACTGCGTCCGCGTCTACCAAAAGATGCATGTGCATGCTTAAAACGCGTTTTGCCACAAATCCATGTGCGGGTGCTAAAAAGAGCAGCATCGGCATGCTTTTCACGTCGTTTGGTAGAAATCCACGCGCGCGTTCTGCCAAAAGCACCATTTGCATGCATATCGTGCGGTTTTGCAGAAAACTGCGTCCGCGTCTACCAAAAGATACATGTGCATGCTTAAAACGCGTTTTGGCACAAATCCATGTGCGGGTGCTAAAAAGAGCAGCATCGGCATGCTTTTCACGTCGTTTGGTAGAAATCCACGTGCGCGTTCTGCCAAAAGCACCATTTGCATGCATATCGTGTGGTTTTGCAGAAAACTGCGTCCGCGTCTACCAAAAGATGCATGTGTATGCTTAAAACGCGTTTTGGCACAAATTCTTGTGCCGGTGCTAAAAAGAGCAGCATCGGCATGCTTTTCACGTCGTTTGGTAGAAATCCACGTGCGCGTTCTGCCAAGAGCACCATTTGCATGCATATCGTGTGGTTTTGCAGAAAACTGCGTCCGCGTCTACCAAAAGATGCAAGTGCATGCTTACAGCGCGTTTTGGCACAAATCCATGAGCGGGTGCTAAAAAGAGCAGCATCGGCATGCTTTTCACGTCGTTTGGTAGAAATCCACGTGCGCGTTCTGCCAAAAGCACCATTTGCATGCATATCGTGTGGTTTTGCAGAAAACTGCGTCCGCGTCTACCAAAAGATGCATGTGCATGCTTAAAACGCGTTTTGGCACAAATCCATGTGCGGGTGCTAAAAAGAGCAGCATCGGCATGCTTTTCACGTCGTTTGGTAGAAATCCACGTGCGCGTTCTGCCAAAAGCACCATTTGCATGCATATCGTTTGGTTTTGCAGAAAACTGCGTCCGCGTCTACCAAAAGATGCATGTGCATGCTTAAAACGCGTTTTGGCACAAATCCATGTGCGGGTGCTAAAAAGAGCAGCATCGGCATGCTTTTCACGTCGTTTGGTAGAAATCCACGTGCGCGTTCTGCCAAAAGCACCATTTGCATGCATATCGTGTGGTTTTGCAGAAAACTGCGTCCGCGTCTACCAAAAGATGCATGTGCATGCTTAAAACGCGTTTTGGCACAAATCCATGTGCCGGTGCTAAAAAGAGCAGCATCGGGATGCTTTTCACGTCGTTTGGTAGAAATCCACGTGCGCGTTCGGCCAAAAATACCATTTGCATGCATATCGTGTGGTTTTGCAGAAAACTGCGTCCGCGTCTACCAAAAGATGCATGTGCATGCTTAACACGCGTTTCGGCACAAATCCATGTGCGGGTGCTAAAAAGAGCAGCATCGGCATGTTTTTCACGTCGTTTGGTAGAAATCCACGCGCGCGTTCTGCCAAAAGCACCATTTGCATGCATATCGTGTGGTTTTGCCGAAAACTGCGTCCGCGTCTACCAAAAGATGCAGGTGCATGCTTAAAACGCGTTTTGTCACAAATCCATGTGCGGGTGCTAAAAAGAGCAGCATCGGCATGCTTTTCACGTCGTTTGGCAGAAATCCACGTGCGCGTTCTGCCAAAAGCACCATTTGCATGCATATCGTGCGGTTTTGCAGAAAACTGCGTCCGCGTCTACCAAAAGATGCGTGTGCATGCTTAAAACGCGTTTTGGCACAAATCCATGTGCGGGTGCTAAAAAGAGCAGCATCGGCATGCATTTCACGTCGTTTGGTAGAAATCCACGCGCGCGTTCTGCCAAAAGCACCATTTGCATGCATATCGTGCGGTTTTGCAGAAAACTGCGTCCGCGTCTACCAAAAGATACATGTGCATGCTTAAAACGCGTTTTGGCACAAATCCATGTGCGGGTGCTAAACAGAGCAGCATCGGCATGCTTTTCACGTCGTTTGGTAGAAATCCACGTGCGCGTTCTGCCAAAAGTACCATTTGCATGCAGATCGTGTGGTTTTGCAGAAAACTGCGTCCGCGTCTACCAAAAGATGCATGTGCCTGCTTAAAACGCGTTTTGGCACAAATCCATGTGCGGGTGCTAAAAAGAGCAGCATCGGCATGCTTTTCACGTCGTTTGGAAGAAATCCACGTGCGCGTTCTGCCAAAAGCACCATTTGCATGCATATCGTGCGGTTTTGCAGAAAACTGCGTCCGCGTCTACCAAAAGATGCATGTGCATGCTTAAAACGCGTTTTGGCACAAATCCATGTGCGGGTGCTAAAAAGAGCAGCATCGGCATGCTTTTCACGTCGTTTGGTAGAAATCCACGTGCGCGTTCTGCCGAAAGCACCATTTGCATGCATATCGTGTGGTTTTGCAGAAAACTGCGTCCGCGTCTACCAAAAGATGCAAGTGCATGCTTAAAGCGTGTTTTGGCACAAATCCATGTGCGGGTGCTAAAAAGAGCAGCATCGGCATGCTTTTCACGTCGTTTGGTAAAAATCCACGTGCGCGTTCTGCCAAAAGCACCATTTACATGCATATCGTGTGGTTTTGCAGAAAACTGCGTCCGCGTCTACCAAAAGATGCATGTGCATGCTTAAAACGCGTTTTGGCACAAATCCATGTGCGGGTGCTAAAAAGAGCAGCATCGGCATGCCTTTCACGTCGTTTGGTAGAAATCCACGCGCGCGTTCTGCCAAAAGCACCCTTTGCATGCATATCGTGTGGTTTTGCCGAAAACTGCGTCCGCGTCTACCAAAAGATGCATGTGCATGCTTAAAACGCGTTTTGGCAGAAATCCATGTGCGGTTGCTAAAAAGAGCAGCATCGGCATGCTTTTCACGTCGTTTGGTAGAAATCCACGTGCGCGTTCTGCCAAAAGCACCATTTGCATGCATATCGTGCGGTTTTGCAGAAAACTGCGTCCGCGTCTACCAAAAGATGCATGTGCATGCTTAAAAGGCGTTTTGGCACAAATCCATGTGCGGGTGCTAAAAAGAGCAGCATCGGCATGCTTTTCACGTCGTTTGGTAGAAATCCACGCGCGCGTTCTGCCAAAAGCACCATTTGCATGCATATCGTGTGGTTTTGCCGAAAACTGCGTCCGCGTCTACCAAAAGATGCATGTGCATGCTTAAAACGCGTTTTGGCACAAATCCATGTGCGGGTGCTAAAAAGAGCAGCATCGGCATGCTTTTCACGTCGTTTGGTAGAAATCCACGCGCGCGTTCTGCCAAAAGCACCATTTGCATGCATATCGTGCGGTTTTGCAGAAAACTGCGTCCGCGTCTACCAAAAGATACATGTGCATGTTTAAAACGCGTTTTGGCACAAATCCATGTGCGGGTGCTAAAAAGAGCAGCATCGGCATGCTTTTCACGTCGTTTGGTAGAAATCCACGTGCGCGTTCTGCCAAAAGCACCATTTGCATGCATATCGTGTGGTTTTGCAGAAAACTGCGTCCGCGTCTACCAAAAGATGCATGTGCATGCTTAAAACGCGTTTTGGCACAAATCCATGTGCCGGTGCTAAAAAGAGCAGCATCGGCATGCTTTTCACGTCGTTTGGTAGAAATCCACGTGCGCGTTCTGCCAAAAGCACCATTTGCATGCATATCGTGTGGTTTTGCAGAAAACTGCGTCCGCGTCTACCAAAAGATGCAAGTGCATGCTTACAGCGCGTTTTGGCACAAATCCATGTGCGGGTGCTAAAAAGAGCAGCATCGGCATGCTTTTCACGTCGTTTGGTAGAAATCCACGTGCGCGTTCTGCCAAAAGCACCATTTGCATGCATATCGTGTGGTTTTGCTGAAAACTGCGTCCGCGTCTACCAAAAGATGCATGTGCATGCTTAAAACGCGTTTTGGCACAAATCCATGTGCGGGTGCTAAAAAGAGCAGCATCGGCATGCTTTTCACGTCGTTTGGTGGAAATCCACGTGCGCGTTCTGCCAAAAGCACCATTTGCATGCATATCGTTTGGTTTTGCAGAAAACTGCGTCCGCGTCTACCAAAAGATGCATGTGCATGCTTAAAACGCGTTTTGGCACAAATCCATGTGCGGGTGCTAAAAAGAGCAGCATCGGCATGCTTTTCACGTCGTTTGGTAGAAATACACGTGCGCGTTCTGCCAAAAGCACCATTTGCATGCATATCGTGTGGTTTTGCAGAAAACTGCGTCCGCGTCTACCAAAAGATGCGTGTGCATGCTTAAAACGCGTTTTGGCACAAATCCATGTGCCGGTGCTAAAAAGAGCAGCATCGGCATGCTTTTCACGTCGTTTGGTAGAAATCCACGTGCGCGTTCTGCCAAAAGTACCATTTGCATGCATATCGTGTGGTTTTGCAGAAAACTGCGTCCGCGTCTACCAAAAGATGCAAGTGCATGCTTAAAGCGCGTTTTGGCACAAATCCATGTGCGGGTGCTAAAAAGAGCAGCATCGGCATGCTTTTCACGTCGTTTGGTAGAAACCCACGTGCGCGTTCTGCCAAAAGCACCATTTGCATGCATATCGTGTGGTTTTGCAGAAAACTGCGTCCGCGTCTACCAAAAGATGCATGTGCATGCTTAAAACGCGTTTTGGCACAAATCCATGTGCGGGTGCTAAAAAGAGCAGCATCGGCATGCTTTTCACGTCGTTTGGAAGAAATCCACGTGCGCGTTCTGCCAAAAGCACCATTTGCATGCATATCGTGCGGTTTTGCAGAAAACTGCGTCCGCGTCTACCAAAAGATGCATGTGCATGCTTAAAACGCGTTTTGGCACAAATCCATGTGCCGGTGCTAAAAAGAGCAGCATCGGCATGCTTTTCACGTCGTTTGGTAGAAATCCACGTGCGCGTTCTGCCAAAAGCACCATTTGCATGCATATCGTGTGGTTTTGCAGAAAAGTGCGTCCGCGTCTACCAAAAGATGCATGTGCATGCTTAAAACGCGTTTTAGCACTACTCCATGTGCCGGTGCTAAAAAGAGCAGCATCGGCATGCTTTTCACGTCGTTTGGTAGAAATCCACGTGCGCGTTCTGCCAAAAGCACCATTTGCATGCATATCGTGTGGTTTTGCAGAAAACTGCGTCCGCGTCTACCAAAAGATGCATGTGCATGCTTAACACGCGTTTTGGCAGAAATTCATGTGCGGGTGCTAAAAAGAGCAGCATCGGCATGCTTTTCACGTCGTTTGGTAGAAATCCACGCGCGCGTTCTGCCAAAAGCACCATTTGCATGCATATCGTGTGGTTTTGCCGAAAACTGCGTCCGCGTCTACCAAAAGATGCATGTGCATGCTTAAAACGCGTTTTGGCACAAATCCATGTGCGGGTGCTAAAAAGAGCAGCATCGGCATGCTTTTCACGTCGTTTGGTAGAAATCCACGTGCGCGTTCTGCCAAAAGCACCATTTGCATGCATATCGTGCGGTTTTGCAGAAAACTGCGTCCGCGTCTACCAAAAGATGCATGTGCATGCTTAAAACGCGTTTTGGCACAAATCCATGTGCGGGTGCTAAAAAGAGCAGCATCGGCATGCTTTTCACGTCGTTTGGTAGAAATCCACGTGCGCGTTCTGCCGAAAGCACCATTTCCATGCATATCGTGCGGTTTTGCAGAAAACTGCGTCCGCGTCTACCAAAAGATGCATGTGCATGCTTAAAACGCGTTTTGGCACAAATCCATGTGCGGGTGCTAAAAAGAGCAGCATCGGCATGCTTTTCACGTCGTTTGGTAGAAATCCTCGTGCGCGTTCTGCCAAAAGCACCATTTGCATGCATATCGTGTGGTTTTGCAGAAAACTGCGTCCGCGTCTACCAAAAGATGCATGTGCATGCTTAAAACGCGTTTTGGCACAAATCCATGTGCCGGTGCTAAAAAGAGCAGCATCGGCATGCTTTTCACGTCGTTTGGTAGAAATCCACGTGCGCGTTCTGCCAAAAGCACCATTTGCATGCATATCGTGCGGTTTTGCAGAAAACTGCGTCCGCGTCTACCAAAAGATGCATGTGCATGCTTAAAACGCGTTTTGGCACAAATCCATGTGCGGGTGCTAAAAAGAGCAGCATCGGCATGCTTTTCACGTCGTTTGGTAGAAATCCTCGTGCGCGTTCTGCCAAAAGCACCATTTGCATGCATATCGTGTGGTTTTGCAGAAAACTGCGTCCGCGTCTACCAAAAGATGCATGTGCATGCTTAAAACGCGTTTTGGCACAAATCCATGTGCCGGTGCTAAAAAGAGCAGCATCGGCATGCTTTTCACGTCGTTTGGTAGAAATCCACGTGCGCGTTCTGCCAAAAGCACCATTTGCATGCATATCGTGCGGTTTTGCAGAAAACTGCGTCCGCTTCTACCAAAAGATGCGTGTCCATGCTTAAAACGCGTTTTGGCACAAATCCATGTGCGGGTGCTAAAAAGAGCAGCATCGGCATGCTTTTCACGTCGTTTGGTAGAAATCCACGTGCGCGTTCTGCCAAAAGCAAAATTTGCATGCATATCGTGTGGTTTTGCAGAAAACTGCGTCCGCGTCTACCAAAAGTGGCATGTGCATGCTTAAAACGCGTTTTGGCACAAATCCATGTGCGGGTGCTAAAAAGAGCAGCATCGCCATGCTTTTCACGTCGTTTGGTAGAAATCCACGTGCACGTTCTGCCAAAAGCACCATTTGCATGTATATCGTGTGGTTTTGCAGAAAACTGCGTCCGCGTCTACCAAAAGATGCATGTGCATGCTTAACACGCGTTTGGGCACAAATCCATGTGCGGGTGCTAAAAAGAGCAGCATCGGCATGCTTTTCACGTCGTTTGGTAGAAATCCACGCGCGCGTTCTGCCAAAAGCACCATTTGCATGCATATCGTGTGGTTTTGCCGAAAACTGCGTCCGCGTCTACCAAAAGATGCATGTGCATGCTTAAAACGCGATTTGGCACAAATTCATGTGCGGGTGCTAAAAAGAGCAGCATCGGCATGCTTTTCACGTCGTTTGGTAGAAATCCACGTGCGCGTTCTGCCAAAAGCACCATTTGCATGCATATCGTGTGGTTTTGCAGAAAACTGCGTCCGCGTCTACCAAAAGTGGCATGTGCATGCTTAAAACGCGTTTTGGCACAAATCCATGTGCGGGTGCTAAAAAGAGCAGCATCGCCATGCTTTTCACGTCGTTTGGTAGAAATCCACGTGCGCGTTCTGCCAAAAGCACCATTTGCATGTATATCGTGTGGTTTTGCAGAAAACTGCGTCCGCGTCTACCAAAAGATGCATGTGCATGCTTAACACGCGTTTTGGCACAAATCCATGTGCGGGTGCTAAAAAGAGCAGCATCGGCATGCTTTTCACGTCGTTTGGTAGAAATCCACGCGCGCGTTCTGCCAAAAGCACCATTTGCATGCATATCGTGTGGTTTTGCCGAAAACTGCGTCCGCGTCTACCAAAAGATGCATGTGCATGCTTAAAACGCGATTTGGCACAAATCCATGTGCGGGTGCTAAAAAGAGCAGCATCGGCATGCTTTTCACGTCGTTTGGTAGAAATCCACGTGCGCGTTCTGCCAAAAGCACCATTTGCATGCATATCGTTTGGTTTTGCAGAAAACTGCGTCCGCGTCTACCAAAAGATGCATGTGCATGCTTAAAACGCGTTTTGGCACAAATCCATGTGCGGGTGCTAAAAAGAGCAGCATCGGCATGCTTTTCACGTCGTTTGGTAGAAATCCACGTGCGCGTTCTGCCAAAAGCACCATTTGCATGCATATCGTGTGGTTTTGCAGAAAACTGCGTCCGCGTCTACCAAAAGATGCATGTGCATGCTTAAAACGCGTTTTGGCACAAATCCATGTGCCGGTGCTAAAAAGAGCAGCATCGGCATGCTTTTCACGTCGTTTGGTAGAAATCCACGTGCGCGTTCGGCCAAAAATACCATTTGCATGCATATCGTGTGGTTTTGCAGAAAACTGCGTCCGCATCTACCAAAAGATGCATGTGCATGCTTAACACGCGTTTCGGCACAAATCCATGTGCGGGTGCTAAAAAGAGCAGCATCGGCATGTTTTTCACGTCGTTTGGTAGAAATCCACGCGCGCGTTCTGCCAAAAGCACCATTTGCATGCATATCGTGTGGTTTTGCCGAAAACTGCGTCCGCGTCTACCAAAAGATGCAGGTGCATGCTTAAAACGCGTTTTGTCACAAATCCATGTGCGGGTGCTAAAAAGAGCAGCATCGGCATGCTTTTCACGTCGTTTGGCAGAAATCCACGTGCGCGTTCTGCCAAAAGCACCATTTGCATGCATATCGTGCGGTTTTGCAGAAAACTGCGTCCGCGTCTACCAAAAGATGCGTGTGCATGCTTAAAACGCGTTTTGGCACAAATCCATGTGCGGGTGCTAAAAAGAGCAGCATCGGCATGCATTTCACGTCGTTTGGTAGAAATCCACGCGCGCGTTCTGCCAAAAGCACCATTTGCATGCATATCGTGCGGTTTTGCAGAAAACTGCGTCCGCGTCTACCAAAAGATACATGTGCATGCTTAAAACGCGTTTTGGCACAACTCCATGTGCGGGTGCTAAACAGAGCAGCATCGGCATGCTTTTCACGTCGTTTGGTAGAAATCCACGTGCGCGTTCTGCCAAAGTACCATTTGCATGCAGATCGTGTGGTTTTGCAGAAAACTGCGTCCGCGTCTACCAAAAGATGCATGTGCCTGCTTAAAACGCGTTTTGGCACAAATCCATGTGCGGGTGCTAAAAAGAGCAGCATCGGCATGCTTTTCACGTCGTTTGGAAGAAATCCACGTGCGCGTTCTGCCAAAAGCACCATTTGCATGCATATCGTGCGGTTTTGCAGAAAACTGCGTCCGCGTCTACCAAAAGATGCATGTGCATGCTTAAAACGCGTTTTGGCACAAATCCATGTGCGGGTGCTAAAAAGAGCAGCATCGGCATGCTTTTCACGTCGTTTGGTAGAAATCCACGTGCGCGTTCTGCCGAAAGCACCATTTCCATGCATATCGTGCGGTTTTGCAGAAAACTGCGTCCGCGTCTACCAAAAGATGCATGTGCATGCTTAAAACGCGTTTTGGCACAAATCCATGTGCGGGTGCTAAAAAGAGCAGCATCGGCATGCTTTTCACGTCGTTTGGTAGAAATCCTCGTGCGCGTTCTGCCAAAAGCACCATTTGCATGCATATCGTGTGGTTTTGCAGAAAACTGCGTCCGCGTCTACCAAAAGATGCATGTGCATGCTTAAAACGCGTTTTGGCACAAATCCATGTGCCGGTGCTAAAAAGAGCAGCATCGGCATGCTTTTCACGTCGTTTGGTAGAAATCCACGTGCGCGTTCTGCCAAAAGCACCATTTGCATGCATATCGTGCGGTTTTGCAGAAAACTGCGTCCGCGTCTACCAAAAGATGCATGTGCATGCTTAAAACGCGTTTTGGCACAAATCCATGTGCGGGTGCTAAAAAGAGCAGCATCTGCATGCTTTTCACGTCGTTTGGTAGAAATCCTCGTGCGCGTTCTGCCAAAAGCACCATTTGCATGCATATCGTGTGGTTTTGCAGAAAACTGCGTCCGCGTCTACCAAAAGATGCATGTGCATGCTTAAAACGCGTTTTGGCACAAATCCATGTGCCGGTGCTAAAAAGAGCAGCATCGGCATGCTTTTCACGTCGTTTGGTAGAAATCCACGTGCGCGTTCTGCCAAAAGCACCATTTGCATGCATATCGTGCGGTTTTGCAGAAAACTGCGTGCGCTTCTACCAAAAGATGCGTGTCCATGCTTAAAACGCGTTTTGGCACAAATCCATGTGCGGGTGCTAAAAAGAGCAGCATCGGCATGCTTTTCACGTCGTTTGGTAGAAATCCACGTGCGCGTTCTGCCGAAAGCACCATTTCCATGCATATCGTGCGGTTTTGCAGAAAACTGCGTCCGCGTCTACCAAAAGATGCATGTGCATGCTTAAAACGCGTTTTGGCACAAATCCATGTGCGGGTGCTAAAAAGAGCAGCATCGGCATGCTTTTCACGTCGTTTGGTAGAAATCCTCGTGCGCGTTCTGCCAAAAGCACCATTTGCATGCATATCGTGTGGTTTTGCAGAAAACTGCGTCCGCGTCTACCAAAAGATGCATGTGCATGCTTAAAACGCGTTTTGGCACAAATCCATGTGCCGGTGCTAAAAAGAGCAGCATCGGCATGCTTTTCACGTCGTTTGGTAGAAATCCACGTGCGCGTTCTGCCAAAAGCACCATTTGCATGCATATCGTGCGGTTTTGCAGAAAACTGCGTCCGCGTCTACCAAAAGATGCATGTGCATGCTTAAAACGCGTTTTGGCACAAATCCATGTGCGGGTGCTAAAAAGAGCAGCATCGGCATGCTTTTCACGTCGTTTGGTAGAAATCCTCGTGCGCGTTCTGCCAAAAGCACCATTTGCATGCATATCGTGTGGTTTTGCAGAAAACTGCGTCCGCGTCTACCAAAAGATGCATGTGCATGCTTAAAACGCGTTTTGGCACAAATCCATGTGCCGGTGCTAAAAAGAGCAGCATCGGCATGCTTTTCACGTCGTTTGGTAGAAATCCACGTGCGCGTTCTGCCAAAAGCACCATTTGCATGCATATCGTGCGGTTTTGCAGAAAACTGCGTCCGCTTCTACCAAAAGATGCGTGTCCATGCTTAAAACGCGTTTTGGCACAAATCCATGTGCGGGTGCTAAAAAGAGCAGCATCGGCATGCTTTTCACGTCGTTTGGTAGAAATCCACGTGCGCGTTCTGCCAAAAGCAAAATTTGCATGCATATCGTGTGGTTTTGCAGAAAACTGCGTCCGCGTCTACCAAAAGTGGCATGTGCATGCTTAAAACGCGTTTTGGCACAAATCCATGTGCGGGTGCTAAAAAGAGCAGCATCGCCATGCTTTTCACGTCGTTTGGTAGAAATCCACGTGCACGTTCTGCCAAAAGCACCATTTGCATGTATATCGTGTGGTTTTGCAGAAAACTGCGTCCGCGTCTACCAAAAGATGCATGTGCATGCTTAACACGCGTTTTGGCACAAATCCATGTGCGGGTGCTAAAAAGAGCAGCATCGGCATGCTTTTCACGTCGTTTGGTAGAAATCCACGCGCGCGTTCTGCCAAAAGCACCATTTGCATGCATATCGTGTGGTTTTGCCGAAAACTGCGTCCGCGTCTACCAAAAGATGCATGTGCATGCTTAAAACGCGATTTGGCACAAATTCATGTGCGGGTGCTAAAAAGAGCAGCATCGGCATGCTTTTCACGTCGTTTGGTAGAAATCCACGTGCGCGTTCTGCCAAAAGCACCATTTGCATGCATATCGTGTGGTTTTGCAGAAAACTGCGTCCGCGTCTACCAAAAGTGGCATGTGCATGCTTAAAACGCGTTTTGGCACAAATCCATGTGCGGGTGCTAAAAAGAGCAGCATCGCCATGCTTTTCACGTCGTTTGGTAGAAATCCACGTGCGCGTTCTGCCAAAAGCACCATTTGCATGTATATCGTGTGGTTTTGCAGAAAACTGCGTCCGCGTCTACCAAAAGATGCATGTGCATGCTTAACACGCGTTTTGGCACAAATCCATGTGCGGGTGCTAAAAAGAGCAGCATCGGCATGCTTTTCACGTCGTTTGGTAGAAATCCACGCGCGCGTTCTGCCAAAAGCACCATTTGCATGCATATCGTGTGGTTTTGCCGAAAACTGCGTCCGCGTCTACCAAAAGATGCATGTGCATGCTTAAAACGCGATTTGGCACAAATCCATGTGCGGGTGCTAAAAAGAGCAGCATCGGCATGCTTTTCACGTCGTTTGGTAGAAATCCACGTGCGCGTTCTGCCAAAAGCACCATTTGCATGCATATCGTTTGGTTTTGCAGAAAACTGCGTCCGCGTCTACCAAAAGATGCATGTGCATGCTTAAAACGCGTTTTGGCACAAATCCATGTGCGGGTGCTAAAAAGAGCAGCATCGGCATGCTTTTCACGTCGTTTGGTAGAAATCCACGTGCGCGTTCTGCCAAAAGCACCATTTGCATGCATATCGTGTGGTTTTGCAGAAAACTGCGTCCGCGTCTACCAAAAGATGCATGTGCATGCTTAAAACGCGTTTTGGCACAAATCCATGTGCCGGTGCTAAAAAGAGCAGCATCGGCATGCTTTTCACGTCGTTTGGTAGAAATCCACGTGCGCGTTCGGCCAAAAATACCATTTGCATGCATATCGTGTGGTTTTGCAGAAAACTGCGTCCGCATCTACCAAAAGATGCATGTGCATGCTTAACACGCGTTTCGGCACAAATCCATGTGCGGGTGCTAAAATGAGCAGCATCGGCATGTTTTTCACGTCGTTTGGTAGAAATCCACGCGCGCGTTCTGCCAAAAGCACCATTTGCATGCATATCGTGTGGTTTTGCCGAAAACTGCGTCCGCGTCTACCAAAAGATGCAGGTGCATGCTTAAAACGCGTTTTGTCACAAATCCATGTGCGGGTGCTAAAAAGAGCAGCATCGGCATGCTTTTCACGTCGTTTGGCAGAAATCCACGTGCGCGTTCTGCCAAAAGCACCATTTGCATGCATATCGTGCGGTTTTGCAGAAAACTGCGTCCGCGTCTACCAAAAGATGCGTGTGCATGCTTAAAACGCGTTTTGGCACAAATCCATGTGCGGGTGCTAAAAAGAGCAGCATCGGCATGCATTTCACGTCGTTTGGTAGAAATCCACGCGCGCGTTCTGCCAAAAGCACCATTTGCATGCATATCGTGCGGTTTTGCAGAAAACTGCGTCCGCGTCTACCAAAAGATACATGTGCATGCTTAAAACGCGTTTTGGCACAACTCCATGTGCGGGTGCTAAACAGAGCAGCATCGGCATGCTTTTCACGTCGTTTGGTAGAAATCCACGTGCGCGTTCTGCCAAAGTACCATTTGCATGCAGATCGTGTGGTTTTGCAGAAAACTGCGTCCGCGTCTACCAAAAGATGCATGTGCCTGCTTAAAACGCGTTTTGGCACAAATCCATGTGCGGGTGCTAAAAAGAGCAGCATCGGCATGCTTTTCACGTCGTTTGGAAGAAATCCACGTGCGCGTTCTGCCAAAAGCACCATTTGCATGCATATCGTGCGGTTTTGCAGAAAACTGCGTCCGCGTCTACCAAAAGATGCATGTGCATGCTTAAAACGCGTTTTGGCACAAATCCATGTGCGGGTGCTAAAAAGAGCAGCATCGGCATGCTTTTCACGTCGTTTGGTAGAAATCCACGTGCGCGTTCTGCCGAAAGCACCATTTCCATGCATATCGTGCGGTTTTGCAGAAAACTGCGTCCGCGTCTACCAAAAGATGCATGTGCATGCTTAAAACGCGTTTTGGCACAAATCCATGTGCGGGTGCTAAAAAGAGCAGCATCGGCATGCTTTTCACGTCGTTTGGTAGAAATCCTCGTGCGCGTTCTGCCAAAAGCACCATTTGCATGCATATCGTGTGGTTTTGCAGAAAACTGCGTCCGCGTCTACCAAAAGATGCATGTGCATGCTTAAAACGCGTTTTGGCACAAATCCATGTGCCGGTGCTAAAAAGAGCAGCATCGGCATGCTTTTCACGTCGTTTGGTAGAAATCCACGTGCGCGTTCTGCCAAAAGCACCATTTGCATGCATATCGTGCGGTTTTGCAGAAAACTGCGTCCGCGTCTACCAAAAGATGCATGTGCATGCTTAAAACGCGTTTTGGCACAAATCCATGTGCGGGTGCTAAAAAGAGCAGCATCTGCATGCTTTTCACGTCGTTTGGTAGAAATCCTCGTGCGCGTTCTGCCAAAAGCACCATTTGCATGCATATCGTGTGGTTTTGCAGAAAACTGCGTCCGCGTCTACCAAAAGATGCATGTGCATGCTTAAAACGCGTTTTGGCACAAATCCATGTGCCGGTGCTAAAAAGAGCAGCATCGGCATGCTTTTCACGTCGTTTGGTAGAAATCCACGTGCGCGTTCTGCCAAAAGCACCATTTGCATGCATATCGTGCGGTTTTGCAGAAAACTGCGTCCGCTTCTACCAAAAGATGCGTGTCCATGCTTAAAACGCGTTTTGGCACAAATCCATGTGCGGGTGCTAAAAAGAGCAGCATCGGCATGCTTTTCACGTCGTTTGGTAGAAATCCACGTGCGCGTTCTGCCAAAAGCAAAATTTGCATGCATATCGTGTGGTTTTGCAGAAAACTGCGTCCGCGTCTACCAAAAGTGGCATGTGCATGCTTAAAACGCGTTTTGGCACAAATCCATGTGCGGGTGCTAAAAAGAGCAGCATCGCCATGCTTTTCACGTCGTTTGGTAGAAATCCACGTGCGCGTTCTGCCAAAAGCACCATTTGCATGTATATCGTGTGGTTTTGCAGAAAACTGCGTCCGCGTCTACCAAAAGATGCATGTGCATGCTTAACACGCGTTTTGGCACAAATCCATGTGCGGGTGCTAAAAAGAGCAGCATCGGCATGCTTTTCACGTCGTTTGGTAGAAATCCACGCGCGCGTTCTGCCAAAAGCACCATTTGCATGCATATCGTGTGGTTTTGCCGAAAACTGCGTCCGCGTCTACCAAAAGATGCATGTGCATGCTTAAAACGCGATTTGGCACAAATTCATGTGCGGGTGCTAAAAAGAGCAGCATCGGCATGCTTTTCACGTCGTTTGGTAGAAATCCACGTGCGCGTTCTGCCAAAAGCACCATTTGCAAGCATATCGTGTGGTTTTGCAGAAAACTGCGTCCGCGTCTACCAAAAGTGGCATGTGCATGCTTAAAACGCGTTTTGGCACAAATCCATGTGCGGGTGCTAAAAAGAGCAGCATCGCCATGCTTTTCACGTCGTTTGGTAGAAATCCACGTGCGCGTTCTGCCAAAAGCACCATTTGCATGTATATCGTGTGGTTTTGCAGAAAACTGCGTCCGCGTCTACCAAAAGATGCATGTGCATGCTTAACACGCGTTTTGGCACAAATCCATGTGCGGGTGCTAAAAAGAGCAGCATCGGCATGCTTTTCACGTCGTTTGGTAGAAATCCACGCGCGCGTTCTGCCAAAAGCACCATTTGCATGCATATCGTGTGGTTTTGCCGAAAACTGCGTCCGCGTCTACCAAAAGATGCATGTGCATGCTTAAAACGCGATTTGGCACAAATCCATGTGCGGGTGCTAAAAAGAGCAGCATCGGCATGCTTTTCACGTCGTTTGGTAGAAATCCACGTGCGCGTTCTGCCAAAAGCACCATTTGCATGCATATCGTTTGGTTTTGCAGAAAACTGCGTCCGCGTCTACCAAAAGATGCATGTGCATGCTTAAAACGCGTTTTGGCACAAATCCATGTGCGGGTGCTAAAAAGAGCAGCATCGGCATGCTTTTCACGTCGTTTGGTAGAAATCCACGTGCGCGTTCTGCCAAAAGCACCATTTGCATGCATATCGTGTGGTTTTGCAGAAAACTGCGTCCGCGTCTACCAAAAGATGCATGTGCATGCTTAAAACGCGTTTTGGCACAAATCCATGTGCCGGTGCTAAAAAGAGCAGCATCGGCATGCTTTTCACGTCGTTTGGTAGAAATCCACGTGCGCGTTCGGCCAAAAATACCATTTGCATGCATATCGTGTGGTTTTGCAGAAAACTGCGTCCGCATCTACCAAAAGATGCGTGTGCATGCTTAACACGCGTTTCGGCACAAATCCATGTGCGGGTGCTAAAAAGAGCAGCATCGGCATGTTTTTCACGTCGTTTGGTAGAAATCCACGCGCGCGTTCTGCCAAAAGCACCATTTGCATGCATATCGTGTGGTTTTGCCGAAAACTGCGTCCGCGTCTACCAAAAGATGCAGGTGCATGCTTAAAACGCGTTTTGTCACAAATCCATGTGCGGGTGCTAAAAAGAGCAGCATCGGCATGCTTTTCACGTCGTTTGGCAGAAATCCACGTGCGCGTTCTGCCAAAAGCACCATTTGCATGCATATCGTGCGGTTTTGCAGAAAACTGTGTCCGCGTCTACCAAAAGATGCGTGTGCATGCTTAAAACGCGTTTTGGCACAAATCCATGTGCGGGTGCTAAAAAGAGCAGCATCGGCATGCATTTCACGTCGTTTGGTAGAAATCCACGCGCGCGTTCTGCCAAAAGCACCATTTGCATGCATATCGTGCGGTTTTGCAGAAAACTGCGTCCGCGTCTACCAAAAGATACATGTGCATGCTTAAAACGCGTTTTGGCACAACTCCATGTGCGGGTGCTAAACAGAGCAGCATCGGCATGCTTTTCACGTCGTTTGGTAGAAATCCACGTGCGCGTTCTGCCAAAGTACCATTTGCATGCAGATCGTGTGGTTTTGCAGAAAACTGCGTCCGCGTCTACCAAAAGATGCATGTGCCTGCTTAAAACGCGTTTTGGCACAAATCCATGTGCGGGTGCTAAAAAGAGCAGCATCGGCATGCTTTTCACGTCGTTTGGAAGAAATCCACGTGCGCGTTCTGCCAAAAGCACCATTTGCATGCATATCGTGCGGTTTTGCAGAAAACTGCGTCCGCGTCTACCAAAAGATGCATGTTGTGCATGCTTAAAACGCGTTTTGGCACAAATCCATGTGCGGGTGCTAAAAAGAGCAGCATCGGCATGCTTATCACGTCGTTTGGTAGAAATCCAAGTGCGCGTTCTGCCAAAAGCACCATTTGCATGCATATCGTGTGGTTTTGCAGAAAACTGCGTCCGCGTCTACCAAAAGATGCATGTGCATGCTTAAAACGCGTTTTGGCACAAATCCATGTGCGGGTGCTAAAAAGAGCAGCATCGGCATGCTTTTCACGTCGTTTGGTAGAAATTCACGTGCGCGTCCTGCCAAAAGCACCATTTGCATGCATATCGTGTGGTTTTGCAGAAAACTGCGTCCGCGTCTACCAAAAGATGCATGTGCATGCTTAAAACGCGTTTTGGCACAAATCCATGTGCGGGTGCTAAAAAGAGCAGCATCGGCATGCTTTTCACGTCGTTTGGTAGAAATCCACGTGCGCGTTCTGCCAAAAGCACCATTTGCATGCATATCGTGTGGTTTTGCAGAAAACTGCGTCCGCGTCTACCAAAAGATGCATGTGCATGCTTAAAACGCGGTTTGGCACAAATCCATGTGCGGGTGCTAAAAAGAGCAGCATCGGCATGCTTTTCACGTCGTTTGGTAGAAATCCACGTGCGCGTTCTGCCAAAAGCACCATTTGCATGCATATCGTGTGGTTTTGCAGAAAACTGCGTCCGCGTCTACCAAAAGATGCATGTGCATGCTTAAAACGCGTTTTGGCACAAATCCATGTGCGGGTGCTAAAAAGAGCAGCATCGGCATGCTTTTCACGTCGTTTGGTAGAAATCCACGTGCGCGTTCTGCCAAAAGCACCATTTGCATGCATATCGTGTGGTTTTGCAGAAAACTGCGGCCGCGTCTACCAAAAGATGCATGTGCATGCTTAAAACGCGTTTTGGCACAAATCCATGTGAGGGTGCTAAAAAGAGCAGCATCGGCATGCTTTTCACGTTGTTTGGTAGAAATCCACGTGCGCGTTCTGCCAAAAGCACCATTTGCATGCATGTCGTGTGGTTTTGCAGAAAACTGCGTCCGCGTCTACCAAAAGATGCATGTGCATGCTAAAACGCGTTTTGGCACAAATCCATGTGCGGGTGCTAAAAAGGGCAGCATCGGCACGCTTTTCACGTCGTTTGGTAGAAATCCACGTGCGCGTTCTGCCAAAGGCACCATTTGCATGCATATCGTGTGGTTTTGCAGAAAACTGCGTCCGCGTCTACCAAAAGATGCATATGCATGCTTAAAACGCGTTTTGGCACAAATCCATGTGCGGGTGCTAAAAAGAGTAGCATCGGCATGCTTTTCACGTCGTTTGGTAGAAATCCACGTGCGCGTTCTGCCAAAAGCACCATTTGCATGCATATCGTGTGGTTTTGCAGAAAACTGCGTCCGCGTCTACCAAAAGATGCACGTGCATGCTAAACGCGTTTTGGCACAAATCCATGTGCGGGTGCTAAAAAGAGCAGCATCGGCATGCTTTTCACGTCGTTTGGTAGAAATCCACGTGCGCGTTTGCCAAAAGCACCATTTGCATGCATATCGTGTGGTTTTGCAGAAAACTGCGTCCGCGTCTACCAAAAGATGCATGTGCATGCTTAAAACGCGTTTTGGCACAAATCGATGTGCGGGTGCTAAAAAGAGCAGCATCGGCATGCTTTTCACGTCGTTTGGTAGAAATCCACGTGCGCGTTCTGCCAAAAGCAACATTTGCATGCATATCGTGTGGTTTTGCGGAAAACTGCGTCCGCGTCTACCAAAAGATGCATGTGCATGCTTAAAACGCGTTTTGGCACAAATCCATGTGCGGGTGCTAAAAAGAGCAGCACCGGCATGCCTTTCACGTCGTTTGGTAGAAATCCACGTGCGCGTTCTGCCAAAAGCACCATTTGCATGTATATCGTGTGGTTTTGCAGAAAACTGCGTCCGCGTCTACCAAAAGATGCATGTGCATGCTTAAAACGCGTGTTGGCACAAATTCATGTGCGGGTGCTAAAAAGAACAGCATCGGCATGCTTTTCACGTCGTTTGGTAGAAATCCACGTGCGCGTTCTGCCAAAAGCACCATTTGCATGCATATCGTGTGGTTTTGCAGAAAACTGCGTCCGCGTCTACCAAAAGATGCATGTGCATGCTTAAAACGCGTTTTGGCACAAATCCATGTGCGGGTGCTAAAAAGAGCAGCATCGGCATGCTTTTCACGTCGTTTGGTAGAAATCCACGTGCGCGTTCTGCCAAAAGCACCATTTGCATGCATATCGTGTGGTTTTGCCGAAAACTGCGTCCGCATCTACCAAAAGATGCATGTGCATGCTAAAACGCGTTTTGGCAGAAATCCATGTGCGGGTGCTAAAAAGAGCAGCATCGGCATGCTTTTCACGTCGTTTGGTAGAAATCTACGTGCGCGTTCTGCCAAAAGCACCATTTGCATGCATATCGTGTGGTTTTGCAGAAAACTGCGTCCGCGTCTACCAAAAGATGCATGTGCATGCTTAAAACGCGATTTGACACAAATCCATGGGCGGGTGCTAAAAAGAGCAGCATCGGCATGCTCTTCACGTCGCTTGGTAGAAATCCACGTGCGCGTTCTGCCAAAAGCACCATTTGCATGCATATCGTGTGGTTTTGCAGAAAACTGCGTCCGCGTCTACCAAAAGATGCATGTGCATGCTTAAAACGCGTTTTGGCACAAATGCATGTGCGGGTGCTAAAAAGAGCAGCATCGGCATGCTTTTCACGTCGTTTGGTAGAAATCCACGTGCGCGTTCTGCCAAAAGCACCATTTGCATGCATATCGTGTGGTTTTGCCGAAAACTGCGTCCGCGTCTACCAAAAGATGCATGTGCATGCTAAAACGCGTTTTGGCAGAAATCCATGTGCGGGTGCTAAAAAGAGCAGCATCGGCATGCTTTTCACGTCGTTTGGTAGAAATCCACGTGCGCGTTCTGCCAAAAGCACCATTTGCATGCATATCGTGTGGTTTTGCAGAAAACTGCGTACGCGTCTACCAATACATGCATGTGCATGCTTAAAACGCGTTTTGGCACAAATCCATGTGCGGGTGCTAAAAAGAGCAGCATCGGCATGCTTTTCACGCCGTTTGGTAGAAATCCACGTGCGCGTTCCGCCAAAAGCACCATTTGCATGCATATCGTGTGGTTTTGCAGAAAACTGCGTCCGCGTCTACCAAAAGATGCATGTGCATGCTTAAAACGCGTTTTGGCACAAATCCATGTGCGGGTGCTAAAAAGAGCAGCATCGGCACGCTTTTCACGTCGTTTGGTAGAAATCCACGTGCGCGTTCTGCCAAAAGCACCATTTGCATGCATATCGTGTAGTTTTTCAGAAAACTGCGTCCGCGTCTACCAAAAGATGCACGTGCATGCTTAAAACGCGTTTTGGCACAAATCCATGTGCGGGTGCTAAAAAGAGCAGCATCGGCATGCTTTTCACGTCGTTTGGTAGAAATCCACGTGCGCGTTCTGCCAAAAGCACCATTTGCATGCATATCGTGTGGTTTTGCAGAAAACTGCGTCCGCGTCTACCAAAAGATGCATGTGCATGCTTAAAACGCGTTTTGGCACAAATACATGTGCGGGTGCTAAAAAGAGCAGCATCGGCATGCTTTTCACGTCGTTTGGTAGAAATCCACGTGCGCGTTCTGCCAAAAGCACCATTTGCATGCATATCGTGTGGTTTTGCAGAAAACTGCGTCCGCGTCTACCAAAAGATGCATGCTGTCATGCTTAAAACGCGTTTTGGCACAAATCCATGTGCGGGTGCTAAAAGAGCAGCATCGGCATGCTTTTCACGTCGTTTGGTAGAAATTCACGTGCGCGTCCTGCCAAAAGCACCATTTGCATGCATATCGTGTTGTTTTGCAGAAAACTGCGTCCGCGTCTACCAAAAGATGCATGTGCATGCTTAAAACGCGATTTGGCACAAATCCATGTGCGGGTGCTAAAAAGAGCAGCATCGGCATGCTTTTCACGTCGTTTGGTAGAAATCCACGTGCGCGTTCTGCCAAAAGCACCATTTGCATGCATATCGTGTGGTTTTGCAGAAAACTGCGTCCGCGTCTACCAAAAGATGCATGTGCATGCTTAAAACGCGTTTTGGCACAAATCCATGTGCGGGTGCTAAAAAGAGCAGCATCGGCATGCTTTTCACGTCGTTTGGTAGAAATCCACGTGCGCGTTCTGCCAAAAGCACCATTTGCATGCATATCGTGTGCTTTTGCAGAAAACTGCGTCCGCGTCTACCAAAAGATGCATGTGCATGCTTAAAACGCGTTTTGGCACAAATCCATGTGCGGGTGCTAAAAGAGCAGCATCGGCATGCTTTTCACGTCGTTTGGTAGAAATCTACGTGCGCGTTCTGCCAAAAGCAACATTTGCATGCATATCGTGTGGTTTTGCGGAAAACTGCGTCCGCGTCTACCAAAAGATGCATGTGCATGCTTAAAACGCGTTTTGGCACAAATCCATGTGCGGGTGCTAAAAAGAGCAGCACCGGCATGCCTTTCACGTCGTTTGGTAGAAATCCACGTGCGCGTTCTGCCAAAAGCACCATTTGCATGCATATCGTGTGGTTTTGCAGAAAACTGCGTCCGCGTCTACCAAAAGATGCATGTGCATGCTTAAAACGCGTTTTGGCACAAATTCATGTGCGGGTGCTAAAAGAACAGCATCGGCATGCTTTTCACGTCGTTTGGTAGAAATCCACGTGCGCGTTCTGCCAAAAGCACCATTTGCATGCATATCGTGTGGTTTTGCAGAAAACTGCGTCCGCGTCTGCCAAAAGATGCATGTGCATGCTTAAAACGCGTTTTGGCACAAATCCATGTGCGGGTGCTAAAAAGAGCAGCATCGGCATGCTTTTCACGTCGTTTGGTAGAAATCCACGTGCGCGTTCTGCCAAAAGCACCATTTGCATGCATATCGTGTGGTTTTGCCGAAAACTGCGTCCGCGTCTACCAAAAGATGCATGTGCATGCTAAAACGCGTTTTGGCAGAAATCCATGTGCGGGTGCTAAAAAGAGCAGCATCGGCATGCTTTTCACGTCGTTTGGTAGAAATCCACGTGCGCGTTCTGCCAAAAGCACCATTTGCTTGCATATCGTGTGGTTTTGCAGAAAACTGCGTCCGCGTCTACCAAAAGATGCATGTGCATGCTTAAAACGCGATTTGACACAAATCCATGGGCGGGTGCTAAAAAGAGTAGCATCGGCATGCTCTTCACGTCGTTTGGTAGAAATCCACGTGCGCGTTCTGCCAAAAGCACCATTTGCATGCATATCGTGTGGTTTTGCAGAAAACTGCGTCCGCGTCTACCAAAAGATGCATGTGCATGCTTAAAACGCGTTTTGGCACAAATGCATGTGCGGGTGCTAAAAAGAGCAGCATCGGCATGCTTTTCACGTCGTTTGGTAGAAATCCACGTGCGCGTTCTGCCAAAAGCACCATTTGCATGCATATCGTGTGGTTTTGCCGAAAACTGCGTCCGCGTCTACCAAAAGATGCATGTGCATGCTAAAACGCGTTTTGGCAGAAATCCATGTGCGGGTGCTAAAAAGAGCAGCATCGGCATGCTTTTCACGTCGTTTGGTAGAAATCCACGTGCGCGTTCTGCCAAAAGCACCATTTGCATGCATATCGTGTGGTTTTGCAGAAAACTGCGTACGCGTCTACCAATAGATGCATGTGCATGCTTAAAACGCGTTTTGGCACAAATCCATGTGCGGGTGCTAAAAAGAGCAGCATCGGCATGCTTTTCACGTCGTTTGGTAGAAATCCACGTGCGCGTTCTGCCAAAAGCACCATTTGCATGCATATCGTGTGGTTTTGCAGAAAACTGCGTCCGCGTCTACCAAAGGATGCATGTGCATGCTTAAAACGCGTTTTGGCACAAATCCATGTGCGGGTGCTAAAAAGAGCAGCATCGGCACGCTTTTCACGTCGTTTGGTAGAAATCCACGTGCGCGTTCTGCCAAAAGCACCATTTGCATGCATATCGTGTAGTTTTTCAGAAAACTGCGTCCGCGTCTACCAAAAGATGCACGTGCATGCTTAAAACGCGTTTTGGCACAAATCCATGTGCGGGTGCTAAAAAGAGCAGCATCGGCATGCTTTTCACGTCGTTTGGTAGAAATCCAGGTGCGCGTTCTGCCAAAAGCACCATTTGCATGCATATCGTGTGGTTTTGCAGAAAACTGCGTCCGCGTCTACCAAAAGATGCATGTGCATGCTTAAAACGCGTTTTGGCACAAATCCATGTGCGGGTGCTAAAAAGAGCAGCATCGGCATGCTTTTCACGTCGTTTGGTAGAAATCCACGTGCGCGTTCTGCCAAAAGCACCATTTGCATGCATATCGTGTAGTTTTCCAGAAAACTGCGTCCGCGTCTACCAAAAGATGCACGTGCATGCTTAAAACGCGTTTTGGCACAAATCCATGTGCGGGTGCTAAAAAGAGCAGCATCGGCATGCTTTTCACGTCGTTTGGTAGAAATCCACGTGCGCGTTCTGCCAAAAGCACCATTTGCATGCATATCGTGTGGTTTTGCAGAAAACTGCGTCCGCGTCTACCAAAAGATGCATGTGCATGCTTAAAACGCGTTTTGGCACAAATCCATGTGCGGGTGCTAAAAAGAGCAGCATCGGCATGCTTTTCACGTCGTTTGGTAGAAATCCAAGTGCGCGTTCTGCCAAAAGCACCATTTGCATGCATATCGTGCGGTTTTGCAGAAAACTGCGTCCGCGTCTACCAAAAGATGCATGTGCATGCTTAAAACGCGTTTTGGCACAAATCCATGTGCGGGTGCTAAAAAGAGCAGCATCGGCATGCTTTTCACGTCGTTTGGTAGAAATTCACGAACGCGTCCTGCCAAAAGCACCATTTGCATGCATATCGTCTGGTTTTGCAGAAAACTGCGTCCGCGTCTACCAAAAGATGCATGTGCATGCTTAAAACGCGTTTTGGCACAAATCCATGTGCGGGTGCTAAAAAGAGCAACATCGGCATGCTTTTCACGTCGTTTGGTAGAAATCCACGTGCGCGTTCTGCCAAAAGCACCATTTGCATGCATATCGTGTGGTTTTGCAGAAAACTGCGTCCGCGTCTACCAAAAGATGCATGTGCATGCTTAAAACGCGTTTTGGCACAAATCCATGTGCGGGTGCTAAAAAGAGCAGCATCGGCATGCTTTTCACGTCGTTTGGTAGAAATCCACGTGCGCGTTCTGCCAAAAGCACCATTTGCATGCATATCGTGTGGTTTTGCAGAAAACTGCGTCCGCGTCTACCAAAAGATGCATGTGCATGCTTAAAACGCGTTTTGGCACAAATCCATGTGCGGGTGCTAAAAAGGGCAGCATCGGCATGCTTTTCGCGGCGTTTGGTAGAAATCCACGTGCGCGTTCTGCCAAAAGCGCGATTTGCATGCATATCGTGTGGTTTTGCAGAAAACTGCGTCCGCGTCTACCAAAAGATGCATGTGCATGCTTAAAACGCGTTTTGGCACAAATCCATGTGCGGGTGCTAAAAAGAGCAGCATCGGCATGCTTTTCACGTCGTTTGGTAGAAATCAATGTGCGCGTTCTGCCAAAAGCACCATTTGCATGCATATCGTGTGGTTTTGCAGAAAACTGCGTCCGCGTCTACCAAAAGATGCATGTGCATGCTTAAAACGCGTTTTGGCACAAATCCATGTGCGGGTGCTAAAAAGAGCAGCATCGGCATGCTTTTCACGTCGTTTGGTAGAAATCCACGTGCGCGTTCTGCCAAAAGCACCATTTGCATGCATTACGTGTGGTTTTGCAGAAAACTGCGTCCGCGTCTACCAAAAGATGCATGTGCATGCTTAAAACGCGTTTTGGCACAAATCCATGTGCGGGTGCTAAAAAGAGCAGCATCGGCATGCTTTTCACGTCGTTTGGTAGAAATCCACGTGCGCGTTCTGCCAAAAGCACCATTTGCATTCGTATCGTGTGGTTTTGCAGAAAACTGCGTCCGCGTCTACCAAAAGATGCATGTGCATGCTTAAAACGCGTTTTGGCACAAATCCATGTGCGGGTGCTAAAAAGCGCAGCATCGGCTGGCTTTAGGCACAAATCCATGTGCGGGTGCTAAAAAGAGCAGCATCGGCATGCTTTTCACGTCGTTTGGTCGAAATCCACGTGCGCGTTCTGCCAAAAGCACCATTTGCATGCATATCGTGTGGTTTTTAGAAAACTGCGTCCGCGTCTACCAAAAGATGCATGTGCATGCTTAAAACGCGTTTTGGCACAAATAAATGTGCGTGTGCTAAAAAGAGCAGCATCGGCATGCTTTTCACGTAGTTTGGTAGAAATCCACGTGCGCGTTCTGCCAAAAGCACCATTTGCATGCATAACGTGTGGTTTTGCAGAAAACTGCGTCCGCGTCTACCAAAAGATGCATGTGCATGCTTAAAACGCGTTTTGACACAAATCCATGTGCGGGTGCTAAAAAGACCAGCATCGGCATGCTTTTCACGTCGTTTGGTAGAAATCCACGTGCGCGTTCTGCCAAAAGCACCATTTGCATGCATATCGTGTGGTTTTGCAGAAAACTGCGTCCGCGTCTACCAAAAGATGCATGTGCATGCTTAAAACGCGTTTTGGCACAAATCCATGTGCGGGTGCTAAAAAGAGCAGCATCGGCATGCTTTTCACGTCGTTTGGTAGAAACCCACGTGCGCGTTCTGCCAAAAGCACCATTTGCATGCATATCGTGTGGTTTTGCAGAAAACTGCGTCCGCGTCTACCAAAAGATGCATGTGCATGCTTAAAACGTGTTTTGCCACAAATCCATGTGCGGGTGCTAAAAAGAGCAGCATCGGCATGCTTTTCACGTCGTTTGGTAGAAATTCACGTGCGCGTCCTGCCAAAAGCACCATTTGCATGCATATCGTGTGGTTTTGCAGAAAACTGCGTCCGCGTCTACCAAAAGATGCATGTGCATGCTTAAAACGCGTTTTGGCACAAATCCATGTGCGGGTGCTAAAAAGAGCAGCATCGGCATGCTTTTCACGTCGTTTGGTAGAAATCCACGTGCGCGTTCTGCCAAAAGCACCATTTGCATGCATATCGTGTGGTTTTGCAGAAAACTGCGTCCGCGTCTACCAAAAGATGCATGTGCATGCTTAAAACGCGTTTTGGCACAAATCCATGTGCGGGTGCTAAAAAGAGCAGCATCGGCATGCTTTTCGCGTCGTTTGGTAGAAATTCACGTGCGCGTCCGGCCAAAAGCACCATTTGCATGCATATCGTGTGGTTTTGCAGAAAACTGCGTCCGCGTCTACCAAAAGATGCATGTGCATGCTTAAAACGCGATTTGGCACAAATCCATGTGCGGGTGCTAAAAAGAGCAGCATCGGCATGCTTTTCACGTCGTTTGGTAGAAATCCACGTGCGCGTTCTGCCAAAAGCACCATTTGCATGCATATTGTGTGGTTTTGCAGAAAACTGCGTGCGCGTCTACCAAAAGATGCATGTGCATGCTTAAAACGCGTTTTGGCACAAATCCATGTGCGGGTGCTAAAAAGAGCAGCATCGGCATGCTTTTCACGTCGTTTGGTAGAAATTCACGAACGCGTCCTGCCAAAAGCACCATTTGCATGCATATCGTGTGGTTTTGCAGAAAACTGCGTCCGCGTCTACCAAAAGATGCATGTGCATGCTTAAAACGCGTTTTGGCACAAATCCATGTGCCGGTGCTAAAAAGAGCAGCATCGGCATGCTTTTCACGTCGTTTGGTAGAAATCCACGTGCGCGTTCTGCCAAAAGCACCATTTGCATGCATATCGTGTGGTTTTGCAGAAAACTGCGTCCGCGTCTACCAAAAGATGCATGTGCATGCTTAAAACGCGTTTTGGCACAAATCCATGTGCGGGTGCTAAAAAGAGCAGCATCGGCATGCTTTTCACGTCGTTTGGTAGAAATCCACGTGCGCGTTCTGCCAAAAGCACCATTTGCATGCATATAGTGTGGTTTTGCAGAAAACTGCGTCCGCGTCTACCAAAAGATGCATGTGCATGCTTAAAACGCGTTTTGGCACAAATCCATGTGCGGGTGCTAAAAAGAGCAGCATCGGCATGCTTTTCGCGTCGTTTGGTAGAAATCCACGTGCGCGTTCTGCCAAAAGCGCCATTTGCATGCATATCGTGTGGTTTTGCAGAAAACTGCGTCCGCGTCTACCAAAAGATGCATGTGCATGCTCAAAACGCGTTTTGGCACAAATCCATGTGCGGGTGCTAAAAAGAGCAGCATCGGCATGCTTTTCACGTCGTTTGGTAGAAATCAATGTGCGCGTTCTGCCAAAAGCACCATTTGCATGCATATCGTGTGGTTTTGCAGAAAACTGCGTCCGCGTCTACCAAAAGATGCATGTGCATGCTTAAAACGCGTTTTGGCACAAATCCATGTGCGGGTGCTAAAAAGAGCAGCATCGGCATGCTTTTCACGTCGTTTGGTAGAAATCCACGTGCGCGTTCTGCCAAAAGCACCATTTGCATGCATTCAATTCAATTCAATTCAGTCTTTATTTTTCTCTTGGACAGAGAAGGAGACAGGACTAAAAGCTCGTAAGCTTGACAGAGGACCTGCCCCCTTTATCAACCTGGCAGTACAGTACACAGGCAGAGATTTTCAATTTTCCGAATAAACACTGAAACAAAATAACAAAACACTTGTAAAAAGCAGCGCTATGCATTTCAGCACAAACATAGGTATTAAAAAAACAAATAACTGGTCATGGGGAAACGAAAAAAAAAATAACAGGTATAGGTTTAAACTGAGTGCAACATTACGTAATCTTGCGAAGAAAAATCGCTTAATAACATCACTTGAATGCTGAAAGGGGTCAAACAATTCTCTGTTTAATTTATTTAATAATACTGGAACAGTATAAGAAAGAGACTGCTCGGTATAATATGCCCTAGGCGTCGGCACTAACCAAATTTCTTTATGTCTAGTCTGCAGGATATGCGTGTTTTTCTGAAGTTTTGCCAGATAACTAATATAATGTTCATGACTGTGTGAAGACCGTTTATAGATCATTAAAAGTCTATAATTATATAAACTATAGATTGGCAGGATTTCATATTTTAAGAACAAGTCATGTGTGGGGGAACAATAAGGAACACCAGCAATGCATCTTACAGCTCTTTTTTGAAGAAGGTGAAGCTTGGATAAATTTGTGACACCCGTAGTGCCCCAAACGGTACAACAATATTGCAAAAGAGAAAGAACTAATGAGTTGTATAGCAATAGCCTAACTTTCACAGGAAGAATACCGCGCAGCCGCAACATGACACCGACAGCTGAAGACACTTTTGATCTGATATAATCAACATGATCATTCCAAGTCAAATGCTTTGAAAATATAACGCCAAGGATTTTAACAGAATCTACAATTTCAACAGTATCAGAGCTTAAGAACACGTTCAACGGATGAGAAATTACCTTTCCTTTTGGAAAGTACAATATTATTTTTGTCTTTTTAGAATTAATCTTCAAACAATTTGATTTTGCCCACGTATTTAATGCACTCAGTGTTTTGATTGCTTTCTCTTCAATGTCATTTTCTGATCTCCCGGTTATGAACACCGAAGTGTCATCAGCGTAGGATACAATCTGTCCATCAGTTACACATTGCACAACATCATTTATATAGATTAAAAATAAGAGCGGTCCCAATATGCTTCCTTGGGGACTCCTGCATAAATATTTTGTATTGAAGACAACGAATTTTTAAAGTCAACATATTGTGTTCTGTTCGACAAATACGATTTCATAAGATCGTGAGCTTTTCCTCGGACACCATAGCTTGCCAGTTTATGTAGTAAAATTCTGTGGTTTATCAAGTCAAAAGCCTTAGTAAAATCTATATATATGCCTGCACCTATTTCCTTATTTTGAAACATATCTATAATGATTTCTTTTTGAGTCAGTAATGCTGTTTCAGTGGATCGATTCTTTCGAAACCCGTGCTGAAAGTCAAGGAGCAGGTTATGTTTTTCAAAGAAAGACAGTACCCTACCATGCAATAATTTTTCTATACCCTTCGAGAACACTGGCAGTATAGAAATTGGACGATAGTTACGAATCAAATTGTTGTCACCGCTTTTAAAAACCGGTATTACTCGAGCCATTTGCAGTGCCTTTGGAAATATAGCGGTAGATAATATGAGATTGTAAATGTGAGTAACAGCGGGGCATATTAAGTGAAGAACATGTTTAATGGGCGCTATTTGGAGACCAGTTGCATCTACTGACTTGCTATTTTTAATATTACTTATGCACGAGAAAACTTCTGTGCAGTTCGTGGGCGCAACGAAGAGGGATGATGGACAGCTGCTTCCCTTCATGAATTCAATGTAATTTTGGCTGCACTCTACCTGACTCTGATTACGTGTGGTTACGTGCATTACGTGTGGTTTTGCAGAAAACTGCGTCCGCGTCTACCAAAAGATGCATGTGCATGCTTAAAACGCGTTTTGGCACAAATCCATGTGCGGGTGCTAAAAAGAGCAGCATCGGCATGCTTTTCACGTCGTTTGGTAGAAATCCACGTGCGCGTTCTGCCAAAAGCACCATTTGCATGCATATCGTGTAGTTTTTCAGAAAACTGCGTCCGCGTCTACCAAAAGATGCACGTGCATGCTTAAAACGCGTTTTGGCACAAATCCATGTGCGGGTGCTAAAAAGAGCAGCATCGGCATGCTTTTCATGCCGTTTGGTAGAAATCCACGTGCGCGTTCTGCCAGAAGCACCATTTGCATTCGTATCGTGTGGTTTTGCAGAAAACTGCGTCCGCGTCTACCAAAAGATGCATGTGCATGCTTAAAACGCGTTTTGGCACAAATCCATGTGCGGGTGCTAAAAAGCGTAGCATCGGCTGGCTTTAGGCACAAATCCATGTGCGGGTGCTAAAAAGAGCAGCATCGGCATGCTTTTCACGTCGTTTGGTCGAAATCCACGTGCGCGTTCTGCCAAAAGCACCATTTGCATGCATATCGTGTGGTTTTTAGAAAACTGCGTCCGCGTCTACCAAAAGATGCATGTGCATGCTTAAAACGCGTTTTGGCACAAATAAATGTGCGTGTGCTAAAAAGAGCAGCAGCGGCATGCTTTTCACGTCGTTTGGTAGAAATCCACGTGCGCGTTCTGCCAAAAGCACCATTTGCATGCATAACGTGTGGTTTTGCAGAAAACTGCGTCCGCGTCTACCAAAAGATGCATGTGCATGCTTAAAACGCGTTTTGACACAAATCCATGTGCGGGTGCTAAACAGACCAGCATCGGCATGCTTTTCACGTCGTTTGGTAGAAATCCACGTGCGCGTTCTGCCAAAAGCACCATTTGCATGCATATCGTGTGGTTTTGCAGAAAACTGCGTCCGCGTCTACCAAAAGATGCATGTGCATGCTAAAACGCGTTTTGGCAGAAATCCATGTGCGGGTGCTAAAAAGAGCAGCATCGGCATGCTTTTCACGTCGTTTGGTTGGTAGAAATCCACGTGCGCGTTCTGCCAAAAGCACCATTTGCATGCATATCGTGTGGTTTTGCAGAAAACTGCGTCCGCGTCTACCAAAAGATGCATGTGCATGCTTAAAACGCGTTTTGGCACAAATCCATGTGCGGGTGCTAAAAAGAGCAGCATCGGCATGCTTTTCACGTCGTTTGGTAGAAATCCACGTGCGCGTTCTGCCAAAAGCACCATTTGCGTGCATATCGTGTAGTTTTTCAGAAAACTGCGTCCGCGTCTACCAAAAGATGCATGTGCATGCTAAAACGCGTTTTGGCAGAAATCCATGTGCGGGTACTAAAAAGAGCAGCATCGGCATGCTTTTCACGTCGTTTGGTAGAAATCCACGTGCGCGTTCTGCCAAAAGCACCATTTGCATTCGTATCGTGTGGTTTTGCAGAAAACTGCGTCCGCGTCTACCAAAAGATGCATGTGCATGCTTAAAACGCGTTTTGGCACAAATCCCTGTGCGTGTGCTAAAAAGAGCAGCATAGGCTGGCTTTTGGCACAAATCCATGTGCGGGTGCTAAAAAGAGCAGCATCGGCATGCTTTTCACGTCGTTTGGTCGAAATCCACGTGCGCGTTCTTCCAAAAGCACCATTTGCATGCATATCGTGTGCTTTTTAGAAAACTGCGTCCGCGTCTACCAAAAGATGCATGTGCATGCTTAAAACGCGTTTTGGCAAAATCCATGTGCGTGTGCTACAAAGAGCAGCATCGGCATGCTTTTCACGTCGTTTGGTAGAAATCCACGTGCGCGTTCTGCCAAAAGCACCATTTGCATGCATATCGTGTGGTTTTGCAGAAAACTGCGTCCGCGTCTACCAAAAGATGCATGTGCATGCTTAAAACGCGTTTTGGCACAAATCCATGTGCGGGTGCTAAAAAGAGCAGTATCGGCATGCTTTTCGCGTCGTTTGGTAGAAATCCACGCGCGCGTTCTGCCAAAAGCACCATTTGCATGCATTTCGTGTGGTTTTGCAGAAAACTGCGTCCGCGTCTACCAAAAGATGCATGTGCATGCTTAAAACGCGATTTGGCACAAATCCATGTGCGGGTGCTAAAAAGAGCAGCATCGGCATGCTTTTCACGTCGTTTGGTAGAAATCCACGTGCGCATTCTGCCAAAAGCACCATTTGCATGCATATCGTGTGGTTTTGCAGAAAACTGCGTCCGCGTCTACCAAAAGATGCATGTGCATGCTTAAAACGCGTTTTGGCACAAATCCATGTGCGGGTGCTAAAAAGAGCAGCATCGGCATGCTTTTCACGTCGTTTGGTAGAAATCCACGTGCGCGTTCTGCCAAAAGCACCATTTGCATGCATATCGTGTGGTTTTGCAGAAAACTGCGTCCGCGTCTACCAAAAGATGCATGTGCATGCTTAAAAGGCGTTTTGGCACAAATCCATGTGCGGGTGCTAAAAAGAGCAGCATCGGCATGCTTTTCACGTCGTTTGGTAGAAATCCACGTGCGCGTTCTGCCAAAAGCACCATTTGCATGCATATCGTGCGGTTTTGCAGAAAACTGCGTCCGCGTCTACCAAAAGATGCATGTGCATGCTTAAAACGCGTTTTGGCACAAATCCATGTGCGGGTGCTAAAAAGAGCAGCATCGGCATGCTTTTCACGTCGTTTGGTAGAAATTCACGAACGCGTCCTGCCAAAAGCACCATTTGCATGCATATCGTGTGGTTTTGCAGAAAACTGCGTCCGCGTCTACCAAAAGATGCATGTGCATGCTTAAAACGCGTTTTGGCACAAATCCATGTGCGGGTGCTAAAAAGAGCAGCATCGGCATGCTTTTCACGTCGTTTGGTAGAAATCCACGTGCGCGTTCTGCCAAAAGCACCATTTGCATGCATATCGTGTGGTCTTGCAGAAAACTGCGTCCGCGTCTACCAAAAGATGCATGTGCATGCTTAAAACGCGTTTTGGCACAAATCCATGTGCGGGTGCTAAAAAGAGCAGCATCGGCATGCTTTTCACGTCGTTTGGTAGAAATCCACGTGCGCGTTCTGCCAAAAGCACCATTTGCATGCATATCGTGTGGTTTTGCAGAAAACTGCGTCCGCGTCTACCAAAAGATGCATGTGCATGCTTAAAACGCGTTTTGGCACAAATCCATGTGCGGGTGCTAAAAAGAGCAGCATCGGCATGCTTTTCGCGTCGTTTGGTAGAAATCCACGTGCGCGTTCTGCCAAAAGCGCCATTTGCATGCATATCGTGTGGTTTTGCAGAAAACTGCGTCCGCGTCTACCAAAAGATGCATGTGCATGCTTAAAACGCGTTTTGGCACAAATCCATGTGCGGGTGCTAAAAAGAGCAGCATCGGCATGCTTTTGACGTCGTTTGGTAGAAATCAATGTGCGCGTTCTGCCAAAAGCACCATTTGCATGCATATCGTGTGGTTTTGCAGAAAACTGCGTCCGCGTCTACCAAAAGATGCATGTGCATGCTTAAAACGCGTTTTGGCACAAATCCATGTGCGGGTGCTAAAAAGAGCAGCATCGGCATGCTTTTCACGTCGTTTGGTAGAAATCCACGTGCGCGTTCTGCCAAAAGCACCATTTGCATGCATTACGTGTGGTTTTGCAGAAAACTGCGTCCGCGTCTACCAAAAGATGCATGTGCATGCTTAAAACGCGTTTTGGCACAAATCCATGTGCGGGTGCTAAAAAGACCAGCATCGGCATGCTTTTCACGTCGTTTGGTAGAAATGCACGTGCGCGTTCTGCCAAAAGCACCATTTGCATGCATATCGTGTGGTTTTGCAGAAAACTGCGTCCGCGTCTACCAAAAGATGCATGTGCATGCTAAAACGCGTTTTGGCAGAAATCCATGTGCGGGTGCTAAAAAGAGCAGCATCGGCATGCTTTTCACGTCGTTTGGTAGAAATCCACGTGCGCGTTCTGCCAAAAGCACCATTTGCATGCATATCGTGTGGTTTTGCAGAAAACTGCGTCCTCGTCTACCAAAAGATGCATGTGCATGCTTAAAACGCGTTTTGGCACAAATCCATGTGCGGGTGCTAAAAAGAGCAGCATCGGCATGCTTTTCACGTCGTTTGGTAGAAATCCACGTGCGCGTTCTGCCAAAAGCACCATTTGCGTGCATATCGTGTAGTTTTTCAGAAAACTGCGTCCGCGTCTACCAAAAGATGCATGTGCATGCTAAAACGCGTTTTGGCAGAAATCCATGTGCGGGTACTAAAAAGAGCAGCATCGGCATGCTTTTCACGTCGTTTGGTAGAAATCCACGTGCGCGTTCTGCCAAAAGCACCATTTGCATTCGTATCGTGTGGTTTTGCAGAAAACTGCGTCCGCGTCTACCAAAAGATGCATGTGCATGCTTAAAACGCGTTTTGGCACAAATCCATGTGCGTGTGCTAAAAAGAGCAGCATAGGCTGGCTTTTGGCACAAATCCATGTGCGGCTGCTAAAAAGAGCAGCATCGGCATGCTTTTCACGTCGTTTGGTCAAAATCCACGTGCGCGTTCTTCCAAAAGCACCATTTGCATGCATATCGTGTGCTTTTTAGAAAACTGCGTCCGCGTCTACCAAAAGATGCATGTGCATGCTTAAAACGCGTTTTGGCAAAATCCATGTGCGTGTGCTACAAAGAGCAGCGTCGGCATGCTTTTCACGTCGTTTGGTAGAAATCCACGTGCGCGTTCTGCCAAAAGCACCATTTGCATGCATATCGTGTGGTTTTGCAGAAAACTGCGTCCGCGTCTACCAAAAGATGCATGTGCATGCTAAAACGCGTTTTGGCAGAAATCCATGTGCGGGTGCTAAAAAGAGCAGCATCGGCATGCTTTTCACGTCGTTTGGTAGAAATCCACGTGCGCGTTCTGCCAAAAGCACCATTTGCATGCATATCGTGTGGTTTTGCAGAAAACTGCGTCCGCGTCTACCAAAAGATGCATGTGCATGCTAAAACGCGTTTTGGCAGAAATCCATGTGCGGGTGTTAAAAAGAGCAGCATCGGCATGCTTTTCACGTCGTTTGGTAGAAATCCACGTGCGCGTTCTGCCAAAAGCACCATTTGCATGCATATTGTGTGGTTTTGCAGAAAACTGCGTCCGCGTCTACCAAAAGATGCATGTGCATGCTTAAAACGCGTTTTGGCACAAATCCATGTGCGGGTGCTAGAAAGAGCAGCATCGGCATGCTTTTCACGTCGTTTGGTAGAAATCCACGTGCGCGTTCTCACAAACGCACCATTTGCATGCATATCGTGTGGTTTTGCAGAAAACTGCGTCCGCGTCGACCAAAAGATGCATGTGCATGCTTAAAACGCGTTTTGGCACAAATCCATGTGCGGGTGCTAAAAAGAGCAGCATCGGCATGCTTTTCACGTCGTTTGGTAGAAATCCACGTGCGCGTTCTGCCAAAAGCACCATTTGCATGCATATCGTGTGGTTTTGCAGAAAACTGCGTCCGCGTCTACCAAAAGATGCATGTGCATGCTTAAAACGCGTTTTGGCACAAATCCATGTGCGGGTGCTAAAAAGAGCAGCATCGGCATGCTTTTCACGTCGTTTGGTAGACATCCACGTGCGCGTTCTGCCAAAAGCACCATTTGCATGCATTACGTGTGGTTTTGCAGAAAACTGCATCCGCGTCTACCAAAAGCTGCATGTGCATGCTTAAAACGCGTTTTGGCACTCCATGTGCGGGTGCTAAAAAGAGCAGCATCGGCATGCTTTTCACGTCGTTTGGTAGAAATCCACGTGCGCGTTCTGCCAAAAGCACCATTTGCATGCATATCGTGTAGTTTTTCAGAAAACTGGGTCCGCGTCTACCAAAAGATGCATGTGCATGCTAAAACGCGTTTTGGCAGAAATCCATGTGCGGGTGCTAAAAAGAGCCGCATCGGCATGCTTTTCACGTCGTTTGGTAGAAATCCACGTGCGCGTTCTGCCAAAAGCACCATTTGCATTCGCATCGTGTGGTTTTGCAGAAAACTGCGTCCGCGTCTACCAAAAGATGCATGTGCATGCTTAAAACGCGTTTTGGCACAAATCCATGTGCGGGTGCTAAAAAGAGCAGCATCGGCTGGCTTTTGGCACAAATCCATGTGCGGGTGCTAAAAAGAGCCGCATCGGCATGCTTTTCACGTCGTTTGGTAGAAATCCACGTGCGCGTTCTGCCAAAAGCACCATTTGCATGCATATCGTGTGGTTTTGCAGAAAACTGCGTCCGCGTCTACCAAAAGATGCATGTGCATGCTTAAAACGCGTTTTGGCACAAATCCATGTGCGGGTGCTAAAAAGAGCAGCATCGGCATGCTTTTCACATCGTTTGGTAGAAATCCACGTGCGCGTTCTGCCAAAAGCACCATTTGCATGCATATCGTGTGGTTTTGCAGAAAACTGCGTCCGCGTCTACCAAAAGATGCATGTGCATGCTAAAACGCGTTTTGGCAGAAATCCATGTGCGGGTGCTAAAAAGAGCGGCATCGGCATGCTTTTCACGTCGTTTGGTAGAAATCCACGTGCGCGTTCTGCCAAAAGCACCATTTGCATGCATATCGTGTGGTTTTGCAGAAAACTGCGTCCGCGTCTACCAAAAGATGCATGTGCTAGTTTAAAACACGTTTTGGCACAAATCCATGTGCGGGTGCTAAAAAGAGCAGCATCGGCATGCTTTTCACGTCGTTTGGTAGAAATCCACGTGCGCCTTATGCCAAAAGCACCATTTGCATGCATATCGTGTGGTTTTGCAGAAAACTGCGTCCGCGTCTACCAAAAGATGCATGTGCATGCTAAAACGCGTTTTGGCAGAAATCCATGTGCGGGTGCTAAAAAGAGCAGCATCGGCATGCTTTTCACGTCGTTTGGTAGAAATCCACGTGCGCGTTCTGCCAAAAGCACCATTTGCATGCATATCGTGTGGTTTTGCAGAAAACTGCGTCCGCGTCTACCAAAAGATGCATGTGCATGCTTAAAACGCGTTTTGGCACAAATCCATGTGCGGGTGCTAAAAAGAGCAGCATCGGCATGCTTTTCACGTCGTTCGGTAGAAATCCACGTGCGCGTTCAGCCAAAAGCACCATTTGCATGCATATCGTGTGGTTTTGCAGAAAACTGCGTCCGCGTCTACCAAAAGATGCATGTGCATGCTTAAAACGCGTTTTGGCACAAATCCATGTGCGGGTGCTAAAAAGAGCAGCATCGGCATGCTTTTCGCGTCGTTTGGTAGAAATCCATGTGCGCGTTCTGCCAAAAGCACCATTGGCATGCATATCGTGTGGTTTTGCAGAAAACTGCGTCCGCGTCGACCAAAAGATGCATGTGCATGCTTAAAACGCGTTTTGGCACAAATCCATGTGCGGGTGCTAAAAAGAGCAGGCATCGGCATGCTTTTCACGTCATTTGGTAGAAATCCACGTGCGCGTTCTGCCAAAAGCACCATTTGCATGCATATCGTGTGGTTTTGCAGAAAACGGCGTCCGCGTCTACCATAAGATGCATGTGCATGCTAAAACGCGTTTTGGCACAAATCCATGTGCGGGTGCTAAAAAGGGCAGCATCGGCATGCTTTTCACGTCGTTTGGTAGAAATCCACGTGCGCGTTCTGCCAAAAGCACCATTTGCATGCATATCGTGTGGTTTTGCAGAAAACTGCGTCCGCGTCTACCAAAAGATGCATGTGCATGCTTAAAACGCGTTTTGGCACAAATCCATGTGCGGGTGCTAAAAAGAGCAGCATCGGCATGCTTTTCACGTCGTTTGGTAGAAATCCACGTGCGCGTTCTGCCAAAAGCACCATTTGCATGCATATCGTGTGGTTTTGCAGAAAACTGCGTCCGCGTCTACCAAAAGATGCATGTGCATGCTAAAACGCGTTTTGGCACAAATCCATGTGCGGGAGCTAAAAAGAGCAGCATCGGCATGCTTTTCACGTCGTTTGGTAGAAATCCACGTGCGCGTTCTGCCAAAAGCACCATTTGCATGCATATCGTGTGGTTTTGCAGAAAACTGCGTCCGCGTCTACCAAAAGATGCATGTGCATGCTTAAAACGCGTTTTGGCACAAATCCATGTGCGGGTGCTAAAAAGAGCAGCATCGGCATGCTTTTCACGTCGTTTGGTAGAAATCCACGTGCGCGTTCTGCCAAAAGCACCATTTGCATGCATATCGTGTAGTTTTTCAGAAAACTGCGTCCGCGTCTACCAAAAGATGCACGTGCATGCTTAAAACGCGTTTTGGCACAAATCCATGTGCGGGTGCTAAAAAGAGCAGCATCGGCATGCTTTTCATGCCGTTTGGTAGAAATCCACGTGCGCGTTCTGCCAGAAGCACCATTTGCATTCGTATCGTGTGGTTTTGCAGAAAACTGCGTCCGCGTCTACCAAAAGATGCATGTGCATGCTTAAAACGCGTTTTGGCACAAATCCATGTGCGGGTGCTAAAAAGCGCAGCATCGGCTGGCTTTTGGCACAAATCCATGTGCGGGTGCTAAAAAGAGCAGCATCGGCATGCTTTTCACGTCGTTTGGTCGAAATCCACGTGCGCGTTCTGCCAAAAGCACCATTTGCATGCATATCGTGTGGTTTTTAGAAAACTGCGTCCGCGTCTACCAAAAGATGCATGTGCATGCTTAAAACGCGTTTTGGCACAAATCCATGTGCGTGTGCTAAAAAGAGCAGCATCGGCATGCTTTTCGCGTCGTTTGGTAGAAATCCACGTGCGCGTTCTGCCAAAAGCACCATTTGCATGCATATCGTGTGGTTTTGAAGAAAACTGCGTCCGCGTCTACCAAAAGATGCATGTGCATGCTTAAAACGCGTTTTGGCACAAATCCATGTGCGGGTGCTAAAAAGAGCAGCATCGGCATGCTTTTCACGTCGTTTGGTAGAAATCCACGTGCGCCTTCTGCCAAAAGCACCATTTGCATGCATATCGTGTGGTTTTGCAGAAAACTGCGTCCGCGTCTACCAAAAGATGCATGTGCATGCTAAAACGCGTTTTGGCAGAAATCCATGTGCGGGTGCTAAAAAGAGCAGCATCGGCATGCTTTTCATGCCGTTTGGTAGAAATCCACGTGCGCGTTCTGCCAGAAGCACCATTTGCATTCGTATCGTGTGTTTTTGCAGAAAACTGCGTCCGCGTCTACCAAAAGATGCATGTGCATGCTTAAAACGCGTTTTGGCACAAATCCATGTGCGGGTGCTAAAAAGCGCAGCATCGGCTGGCTTTTGGCACAAATCCATGTGCGGGTGCTAAAAAGAGCAGCATCGGCATGCTTTTCACGTCGTTTGGTCGAAATCCACGTGCGCGTTCTGCCAAAAGCACCATTTGCATGCATATCGTGTGGTTTTTAGAAAACTGCGTCCGCGTCTACCAAAAGATGCATGTGCATGCTTAAAACGCGTTTTGGCACAAATCCATGTGCGTGTGCTAAAAAGAGCAGCATCGGCATGCTTTTCGCGTCGTTTGGTAGAAATCCACGTGCGCGTTCTGCCAAAAGCACCATTTGCATGCATATCGTGTGGTTTTGCAGAAAACTGCGTCCGCGTCTACCAAAAGATGCATGTGCATGCTAAAACGCGTTTTGGCACAAATCCATGTGCGGGAGCTAAAAAGAGCAGCATCGGCATGCTTTTCACGTCGTTTGGTAGAAATCCACGTGCGCGTTCTGCCAAAAGCACCATTTGCATGCATATCGTGTGGTTTTGCAGAAAACTGCGTCCGCGTCTACCAAAAGATGCATGTGCATGCTTAAAACGCGTTTTGGCACAAATCCATGTGCGGGTGCTAAAAAGAGCAGCATCGGCATGCTTTTCACGTCGTTTGGTAGAAATCCACGTGCGCGTTCTGCCAAAAGCACCATTTGCATGCATATCGTGTAGTTTTTCAGAAAACTGCGTCCGCGTCTACCAAAAGATGCACGTGCATGCTTAAAACGCGTTTTGGCACAAATCCATGTGCGGGTGCTAAAAAGAGCAGCATCGGCATGCTTTTCATGCCGTTTGGTAGAAATCCACGTGCGCGTTCTGCCAGAAGCACCATTTGCATTCGTATCGTGTGGTTTTGCAGAAAACTGCGTCCGCGTCTACCAAAAGATGCATGTGCATGCTTAAAACGCGTTTTGGCACAAATCCATGTGCGGGTGCTAAAAAGCGCAGCATCGGCTGGCTTTTGGCACAAATCCATGTGCGGGTGCTAAAAAGAGCAGCATCGGCATGCTTTTCACGTCGTTTGGTCGAAATCCACGTGCGCGTTCTGCCAAAAGCACCATTTGCATGCATATCGTGTGGTTTTTAGAAAACTGCGTCCGCGTCTACCAAAAGATGCATGTGCATGCTTAAAACGCGTTTTGGCACAAATCCATGTGCGTGTGCTAAAAAGAGCAGCATCGGCATGCTTTTCGCGTCGTTTGGTAGAAATCCACGTGCGCGTTCTGCCAAAAGCACCATTTGCATGCATATCGTGTGGTTTTGAAGAAAACTGCGTCCGCGTCTACCAAAAGATGCATGTGCATGCTTAAAACGCGTTTTGGCACAAATCCATGTGCGGGTGCTAAAAAGAGCAGCATCGGCATGCTTTTCACGTCGTTTGGTAGAAATCCACGTGCGCCTTCTGCCAAAAGCACCATTTGCATGCATATCGTGGGGTTTTGCAGAAAACTGCGTCCGCGTCTACCAAAAGATGCATGTGCATGCTAAAACGCGTTTTGGCAGAAATCCATGTGCGGGTGCTAAAAAGAGCAGCATCGGCATGCTTTTCACGTCGTTTGGTAGAAATCCACGTGCGCGTTCTGCCAAAAGCACCGTTTGCATGCATATCGTGTGGTTTTGCAGAAAACTGCGTCCGCGTCTACCAAAAGATGCATGTGCATGCTTAAAACGCGTTTTGGCACAAATCCATGTGCGGGTGCTAAAAAGAGCAGCATCGGCATGCTTTTCACGTCGTTTGGTAGAAATCCACGTGCGCGTTCTTCCAAAAGCACCATTTGCATGCATTACGTGTGGTTTTGCAGAAAACTGCGTCCGCGTCTACCAAAAGATGCATGTGCATGCTTAAAACGCGTTTTGGCACAAATCCATGTGCGGGTGCTAAAAAGAGCAGCATCGGCATGCTTTTCACGTCGTTTGGTAGAAATCCACGTGCGCGTTCTGCCAAAAGCACTATTTGCATGCATATCGTGTAGTTTTTCAGAAAACTGCGTCCGCGTCTACCAAAAGATGCATGTGCATACTAAAACGCGTTTTGGCAGAAATCCATGTGCGGGTGCTAAAAAGAGCAGCATCGGCATGCTTTTCACGTCGTTTGGTAGAAATCCACGTGCGCGTTCTGCAAAAAACACCATTTGCATTCGTATCGTGTGGTTTTGCAGAAACCTGCGTCCGCGTCTACCAAAGATGCATGTGCATGCTTAAAACGCGTTTTGGCACAAATCCATGTGCGGGTGCTAAAAAGAGCAGCATCGGCATGCTTTTCGCGTCGTTTGGTAGAAATCCACGTGCGCGTTCTGCCAAAAGCACCATTTGCATGCATATCGTGTGGTTTTGCAGAAAACTGCGTCCGCGTCTACCAAAAGATGCATGTGCATGCTTAAAACGCGTTTTGGCACAAATCCATGTGCGGGTGCTAAAAAGAGCAGCATCGGCATGCTTTTCACGTCGTTTGGTAGAAATCCACGTGCGCGTTCTGCCAAAAGCACCATTTGCATGCATATCGTGTGGTTTCGCAGAAAACTGCGTCCGCGTCTACCAAAAGATGCATGTGCATGCTAAAACGCGTTTTGGCAGAAATCCATGTGCGGGAGCTAAAAAGAGCAGCATCGGCATGCTTTTCACGTCGTTTGGTAGAAATCCACGTGCGCATTCTGCCAAAAGCACCATTTGCATGCATATCGTGTGGTTCTGCAGAAAACTGCGTCCGCGTCTACCAAAAGATGAATGTGCATGCTTAAAACGCGTTTTGGCACAAATCCATGTGCAGGTGCTAAAAAGAGCAGCATCGGCATGCTTTTCACGTCGTTTGGTAGAATTCCACGTGCGCGTTCTGCCAAAAGCACCATTTGCATGCACTACGTGTGGTTTTGCAGAAAACTGCGTCCGCGTCTACCAAAAGATGCATGTGCATGCTTAAAACGCGTTTTGGCACAAATCCATGTGCGGGTGCTAAAAAGAGCAGCATCGGCATGCTTTTCACGTCGTTTGGTAGAAATCCACGTGCGCGTTCTGCCAAAAGCACCATTTGCATGCATATCGTGTGGTTTCGCAGAAAACTGCGTCCGCGTCTACCAAAAGATGCATGTGCATGCTTAAAACGCGTTTTGGCACAAATCCATGTGCGGGTGCTAAAAAGAGCAGCATCGGCATGCTTTTCGCGTCGTTTGGTAGAAATCCACGTGCGCGTTCTGCCAAAAGCACCATTTGCATGCATATCGTGTGGTTTTGCAGAAAACTGCGTCCGCGTCTACCAAAAGATGCATGTGCATGCTTAAAACGCGTTTTGGCACAAATCCATGTGCGGGTGCTAAAAAGAGCAGCATCGGCATGCTTTTCACGTCGTTTGGTAGAAATCCATGTGCGCGTTCTGCCAAAAGCACCATTGGCATGCATATCGTGTGGTTTTGCAGAAAACTGCGTCCGCGTCGACCAAAAGATGCATGTGCATGCTTAAAACGCGTTTTGGCACAAATCCATGTGCGGGTGCTAAAAAGAGCAGCATCGGCATGCTTTTCACGTCATTTGGTAGAAATCCACGTGCGCGTTCTGCCAAAAGCACCATTTGCATGCATATCGTGTGGTTTTGCAGAAAACGGCGTCCGCGTCTACCATAAGATGCATGTGCATGCTAAAACGCGTTTTGGCACAAATCCATGTGCGGGTGCTAAAAAGGGCAGCATCGGCATGCTTTTCACGTCGTTTGGTAGAAATCCACGTGCGCGTTCTGCCAAAAGCACCATTTGCATGCATATCGCGTGGTTTTGCAGAAAACTGCGTCCGCGTCTACCAAAAGATGCATGTGCATGCTTAAAACGCGTTTTGGCACAAATCCATGTGCGGGTGCTAAAAAGAGCAGCATCGGCATGCTTTTCACGTCGTTTGGTAGAAATCCACGTGCGCGTTCTGCCAAAAGCACCATTTGCATGCATATCGTGTGGTTTTGCAGAAAACTGCGTCCGCGTCTACCAAAAGATGCATGTGCATGCTAAAACGCGTTTTGGCACAAATCCATGTGCGGGAGCTAAAAAGAGCAGCATCGGCATGCTTTTCACGTCGTTTGGTAGAAATCCACGTGCGCGTTCTGCCAAAAGCACCATTTGCATGCATATCGTGTGGTTTTGCAGAAAACTGCGTCCGCGTCTACCAAAAGATGCATGTGCATGCTTAAAACGCGTTTTGGCACAAATCCATGTGCGGGTGCTAAAAAGAGCAGCATCGGCATGCTTTTCACGTCGTTTGGTAGAAATCCACGTGCGCGTTCTGCCAAAAGCACCATTTGCATGCATATCGTGTAGTTTTTCAGAAAACTGCGTCCGCGTCTACCAAAAGATGCACGTGCATGCTTAAAACGCGTTTTGGCACAAATCCATGTGCGGGTGCTAAAAAGAGCAGCATCGGCATGCTTTTCATGCCGTTTGGTAGAAATCCACGTGCGCGTTCTGCCAGAAGCACCATTTGCATTCGTATCGTGTGGTTTTGCAGAAAACTGCGTCCGCGTCTACCAAAAGATGCATGTGCATGCTTAAAACGCGTTTTGGCACAAATCCATGTGCGGGTGCTAAAAAGCGCAGCATCGGCTGGCTTTTGACACAAATCCATGTGCGGGTGCTAAAAAGAGCAGCATCGGCATGCTTTTCACGTCGTTTGGTCGAAATCCACGTGCGCGTTCTGCCAAAAGCACCATTTGCATGCATATCGTGTGGTTTTGAAGAAAACTGCGTCCGCGTCTACCAAAAGATCCATGTGCATGCTTAAAACGCGTTTTGGCACAAATCCATGTGCGGGTGCTAAAAAGAGCAGCATCGGCATGCTTTTCACGTCGTTTGGTAGAAATCCACGTGCGCCTTCTGCCAAAAGCACCATTTGCATGCATATCGTGTGGTTTTGCAGAAAACTGCGTCCGCGTCTACCAAAAGATGCATGTGCATGCTAAAACGCGTTTTGGCAGAAATCCATGTGCGGGTGCTAAAAAGAGCAGCATCGGCATGCTTTTCACGTCGTTTGGTAGAAATCCACGTGCGCGTTCTGCCAAAAGCACCATTTGCATGCATATCGTGTGGTTTTGCAGAAAACTGCGTCCGCGTCTACCAAAAGATGCATGTGCATGCTAAAACGCGTTTTGGCACAAATCCATGTGCGGGAGCTAAAAAGAGCAGCATCGGCATGCTTTTCACGTCGTTTGGTAGAAATCCACGTGCGCGTTCTGCCAAAAGCACCATTTGCATGCATATCGTGTGGTTTTGCAGAAAACTGCGTCCGCGTCTACCAAAAGATGCATGTGCATGCTTAAAACGCGTTTTGGCACAAATCCATGTGCGGGCGCTAAAAAGAGCAGCATCGGCATGCTTTTCACGTCGTTTGGTAGAAATCCACGTGCGCGTTCTGCCAAAAGCACCATTTGCATGCATATCGTGTAGTTTTTCAGAAAACTGCGTCCGCGTCTACCAAAAGATGCACGTGCATGCTTAAAACGCGTTTTGGCACAAATCCATGTGCGGGTGCTAAAAAGAGCAGCATCGGCATGCTTTTCATGCCGTTTGGTAGAAATCCACGTGCGCGTTCTGCCAGAAGCACCATTTGCATTCGTATCGTGTGGTTTTGCAGAAAACTGCGTCCGCGTCTACCAAAAGATGCATGTGCATGCTTAAAACGCGTTTTGGCACAAATCCATGTGCGGGTGCTAAAAAGCGCAGCATCGGCTGGCTTTTGGCACAAATCCATGTGCGGGTGCTAAAAAGAGCAGCATCGGCATGCTTTTCACGTCGTTTGGTCGAAATCCACGTGCGCGTTCTGCCAAAAGCACCATTTGCATGCATATCGTGTGGTTTTTAGAAAACTGCGTCCGCGTCTACCAAAAGATGCATGTGCATGCTTAAAACGCGTTTTGGCACAAATCCATGTGCGTGTGCTAAAAAGAGCAGCATCGGCATGCTTTTCGCGTCGTTTGGTAGAAATCCACGTGCGCGTTCTGCCAAAAGCACCATTTGCATGCATATCGTGTGGTTTTGAAGAAAACTGCGTCCGCGTCTACCAAAAGATGCATGTGCATGCTTAAAACGCGTTTTGGCACAAATCCATGTGCGGGTGCTAAAAAGAGCAGCATCGGCATGCTTTTCACGTCGTTTGGTAGAAATCCACGTGCGCCTTCTGCCAAAAGCACCATTTGCATGCATATCGTGGGGTTTTGCAGAAAACTGCGTCCGCGTCTACCAAAAGATGCATGTGCATGCTAAAACGCGTTTTGGCAGAAATCCATGTGCGGGTGCTAAAAAGAGCAGCATCGGCATGCTTTTCACGTCGTTTGGTAGAAATCCACGTGCGCGTTCTGCCAAAAGCACCGTTTGCATGCATATCGTGTGGTTTTGCAGAAAACTGCGTCCGCGTCTACCAAAAGATGCATGTGCATGCTTAAAACGCGTTTTGGCACAAATCCATGTGCGGGTGCTAAAAAGAGCAGCATCGGCATGCTTTTCACGTCGTTTGGTAGAAATCCACGTGCGCGTTCTTCCAAAAGCACCATTTGCATGCATTACGTGTGGTTTTGCAGAAAACTGCGTCCGCGTCTACCAAAAGATGCATGTGCATGCTTAAAACGCGTTTTGGCACAAATCCATGTGCGGGTGCTAAAAAGAGCAGCATCGGCATGCTTTTCACGTCGTTTGGTAGAAATCCACGTGCGCGTTCTGCCAAAAGCACTATTTGCATGCATATCGTGTAGTTTTTCAGAAAACTGCGTCCGCGTCTACCAAAAGATGCATGTGCATACTAAAACGCGTTTTGGCAGAAATCCATGTGCGGGTGCTAAAAAGAGCAGCATCGGCATGCTTTTCACGTCGTTTGGTAGAAATCCACGTGCGCGTTCTGCAAAAAACACCATTTGCATTCGTATCGTGTGGTTTTGCAGAAACCTGCGTCCGCGTCTACCAAAGATGCATGTGCATGCTTAAAACGCGTTTTGGCACAAATCCATGTGCGGGTGCTAAAAAGAGCAGCATCGGCATGCTTTTCGCGTCGTTTGGTAGAAATCCACGTGCGCGTTCTGCCAAAAGCACCATTTGCATGCATATCGTGTGGTTTTGCAGAAAACTGCGTCCGCGTCTACCAAAAGATGCATGTGCATGCTTAAAACGCGTTTTGGCACAAATCCATGTGCGGGTGCTAAAAAGAGCAGCATCGGCATGCTTTTCACGTCGTTTGGTAGAAATCCACGTGCGCGTTCTGCCAAAAGCACCATTTGCATGCATATCGTGTGGTTTCGCAGAAAACTGCGTCCGCGTCTACCAAAAGATGCATGTGCATGCTAAAACGCGTTTTGGCAGAAATCCATGTGCGGGAGCTAAAAAGAGCAGCATCGGCATGCTTTTCACGTCGTTTGGTAGAAATCCACGTGCGCATTCTGCCAAAAGCACCATTTGCATGCATATCGTGTGGTTCTGCAGAAAACTGCGTCCGCGTCTACCAAAAGATGAATGTGCATGCTTAAAACGCGTTTTGGCACAAATCCATGTGCAGGTGCTAAAAAGAGCAGCATCGGCATGCTTTTCACGTCGTTTGGTAGAATTCCACGTGCGCGTTCTGCCAAAAGCACCATTTGCATGCACTACGTGTGGTTTTGCAGAAAACTGCGTCCGCGTCTACCAAAAGATGCATGTGCATGCTTAAAACGCGTTTTGGCACAAATCCATGTGCGGGTGCTAAAAAGAGCAGCATCGGCATGCTTTTCACGTCGTTTGGTAGAAATCCACGTGCGCGTTCTGCCAAAAGCACCATTTGCATGCATATCGTGTGGTTTCGCAGAAAACTGCGTCCGCGTCTACCAAAAGATGCATGTGCATGCTTAAAACGCGTTTTGGCACAAATCCATGTGCGGGTGCTAAAAAGAGCAGCATCGGCATGCTTTTCGCGTCGTTTGGTAGAAATCCACGTGCGCGTTCTGCCAAAAGCACCATTTGCATGCATATCGTGTGGTTTTGCAGAAAACTGCGTCCGCGTCTACCAAAAGATGCATGTGCATGCTTAAAACGCGTTTTGGCACAAATCCATGTGCGGGTGCTAAAAAGAGCAGCATCGGCATGCTTTTCACGTCGTTTGGTAGAAATCCATGTGCGCGTTCTGCCAAAAGCACCATTGGCATGCATATCGTGTGGTTTTGCAGAAAACTGCGTCCGCGTCGACCAAAAGATGCATGTGCATGCTTAAAACGCGTTTTGGCACAAATCCATGTGCGGGTGCTAAAAAGAGCAGCATCGGCATGCTTTTCACGTCATTTGGTAGAAATCCACGTGCGCGTTCTGCCAAAAGCACCATTTGCATGCATATCGTGTGGTTTTGCAGAAAACGGCGTCCGCGTCTACCATAAGATGCATGTGCATGCTAAAACGCGTTTTGGCACAAATCCATGTGCGGGTGCTAAAAAGGGCAGCATCGGCATGCTTTTCACGTCGTTTGGTAGAAATCCACGTGCGCGTTCTGCCAAAAGCACCATTTGCATGCATATCGCGTGGTTTTGCAGAAAACTGCGTCCGCGTCTACCAAAAGATGCATGTGCATGCTTAAAACGCGTTTTGGCACAAATCCATGTGCGGGTGCTAAAAAGAGCAGCATCGGCATGCTTTTCACGTCGTTTGGTAGAAATCCACGTGCGCGTTCTGCCAAAAGCACCATTTGCATGCATATCGTGTGGTTTTGCAGAAAACTGCGTCCGCGTCTACCAAAAGATGCATGTGCATGCTAAAACGCGTTTTGGCACAAATCCATGTGCGGGAGCTAAAAAGAGCAGCATCGGCATGCTTTTCACGTCGTTTGGTAGAAATCCACGTGCGCGTTCTGCCAAAAGCACCATTTGCATGCATATCGTGTGGTTTTGCAGAAAACTGCGTCCGCGTCTACCAAAAGATGCATGTGCATGCTTAAAACGCGTTTTGGCACAAATCCATGTGCGGGTGCTAAAAAGAGCAGCATCGGCATGCTTTTCACGTCGTTTGGTAGAAATCCACGTGCGCGTTCTGCCAAAAGCACCATTTGCATGCATATCGTGTAGTTTTTCAGAAAACTGCGTCCGCGTCTACCAAAAGATGCACGTGCATGCTTAAAACGCGTTTTGGCACAAATCCATGTGCGGGTGCTAAAAAGAGCAGCATCGGCATGCTTTTCATGCCGTTTGGTAGAAATCCACGTGCGCGTTCTGCCAGAAGCACCATTTGCATTCGTATCGTGTGGTTTTGCAGAAAACTGCGTCCGCGTCTACCAAAAGATGCATGTGCATGCTTAAAACGCGTTTTGGCACAAATCCATGTGCGGGTGCTAAAAAGCGCAGCATCGGCTGGCTTTTGGCACAAATCCATGTGCGGGTGCTAAAAAGAGCAGCATCGGCATGCTTTTCACGTCGTTTGGTCGAAATCCACGTGCGCGTTCTGCCAAAAGCACCATTTGCATGCATATCGTGTGGTTTTGAAGAAAACTGCGTCCGCGTCTACCAAAAGATCCATGTGCATGCTTAAAACGCGTTTTGGCACAAATCCATGTGCGGGTGCTAAAAAGAGCAGCATCGGCATGCTTTTCACGTCGTTTGGTAGAAATCCACGTGCGCCTTCTGCCAAAAGCACCATTTGCATGCATATCGTGTGGTTTTGCAGAAAACTGCGTCCGCGTCTACCAAAAGATGCATGTGCATGCTAAAACGCGTTTTGGCAGAAATCCATGTGCGGGTGCTAAAAAGAGCAGCATCGGCATGCTTTTCACGTCGTTTGGTAGAAATCCACGTGCGCGTTCTGCCAAAAGCACCGTTTGCATGCATATCGTGTGGTTTTGCAGAAAACTGCGTCCGCGTCTACCAAAAGATGCATGTGCATGCTTAAAACGCGTTTTGGCACAAATCCATGTGCGGGTGCTAAAAAGAGCAGCATCGGCATGCTTTTCACGTCGTTTGGTAGAAATCCACGTGCGCGTTCTTCCAAAAGCACCATTTGCATGCATTACGTGTGGTTTTGCAGAAAACTGCGTCCGCGTCTACCAAAAGATGCATGTGCATGCTTAAAACGCGTTTTGGCACAAATCCATGTGCGGGTGCTAAAAAGAGCAGCATCGGCATGCTTTTCGCGTCGTTTGGTAGAAATCCACGTGCGCGTTCTGCCAAAAGCACCATTTGCATGCATATCGTGTGGTTTTGCAGAAAACTGCGTCCGCGTCTACCAAAAGATGCATGTGCATGCTTAAAACGCGTTTTGGCACAAATCCATGTGCGGGTGCTAAAAAGAGCAGCATCGGCATGCTTTTCACGTCGTTTGGTAGAAATCCACGTGCGCGTTCTGCCAAAAGCACCATTTGCATGCATATCGTGTGGTTTCGCAGAAAACTGCGTCCGCGTCTACCAAAAGATGCATGTGCATGCTAAAACGCGTTTTGGCAGAAATCCATGTGCGGGAGCTAAAAAGAGCAGCATCGGCATGCTTTTCACGTCGTTTGGTAGAAATCCACGTGCGCATTCTGCCAAAAGCACCATTTGCATGCATATCGTGTGGTTTTGCAGAAAACTGCGTCCGCGTCTACCAAAAGATGCATGTGCATGCTTAAAACGCGTTTTGGCACAAATCCATGTGCAGGTGCTAAAAAGAGCAGCATCGGCATGCTTTTCACGTCGTTTGGTAGAATTCCACGTGCGCGTTCTGCCAAAAGCACCATTTGCATGCACTACGTGTGGTTTTGCAGAAAACTGCGTCCGCGTCTACCAAAAGATGCATGTGCATGCTTAAAACGCGTTTTGGCACAAATCCATGTGCGGGTGCTAAAAAGAGCAGCATCGGCATGCTTTTCACGTCGTTTGGTAGAAATCCACGTGCGCGTTCTGCCAAAAGCACCATTTGCATGCATATCGTGTGGTTTCGCAGAAAACTGCGTCCGCGTCTACCTAAAGATGCATGTGCATGCTAAAACGCGTTTTGGCAGAAATCCATGTGCGGGAGCTAAAAAGAGCAGCATCGGCATGCTTTTCACGTCGTTTGGTAGAAATCCACGTTCGCGTTCTGCCAAAAGCACCATTTGCATGCATATCGTGTGGTTTTGCAGAAAACTGCGTCCGCGTCTACCAAAAGATGCATGTGCATGCTTAAAACGCGTTTTGGCACAAATCCATGTGCAGGTGCTAAAAAGAGCAGCATCGGCATGCTTTTCACGTCGTTTGGTAGAAATCCACGTGCGCGTTCTGCCAAAAGCACCATTTGCATGCACTACGTGTGGTTTTGCAGAAAACTGCGTCCGCGTCTACCAAAAGATGCATGTGCATGCTTAAAACGCGTTTTGGCACAAATCCATGTGCGGGTGCTAAAAAGAGCAACATCGGCATGCTTTTCACGTCGTTTGGTAGAAATCCACGTGCGCGTTCTGCCAAAAGCACCATTTGCATGCATATCGTGTAGTTTTTCAGAAAACTGCGTCCGCGTCTACCAAAAGATGCATGTGCATGCTTAAAACGCGTTTTGGCACAAATCCATGTGCGGGTGCTAAAAAGAGCAACATCGGCATGCTTGTCACGTCGTTTGGTAGAAATCCACGTGCGCGTTCTGCCAAAAGCACCATTTGCATTCGTATCGTGTGGTTTTGCAGAAAACTGCGTCCGCGTCTACCAAAAGATGCATGTGCATGCTTAAAACGCGTTTTGGCACAAATCCATGTGCGGGTGCTAAAAAGCGCAGCATCGGCTGGCTTTTGGCACAAATCCATGTGCGGGTGCTAAAAAGAGCAGCATCGGCATGCTTTTCACGTCGTTGGTCGAAATCCACGTGCGCGTTCTGCCAAAAGCACCATTTGCATGCATATCGTGTGGTTTTTAGAAAACTGCGTCCGCGTCTACCAAAAGATGCATGTGCATGCTTAAAACGCGTTTTGGCACAAATCCATGTGCGTGTGCTAAAAAGAGCAGCATCGGCATGCTTTTCACGTCGTTTGGTAGAAATCCACGTGCGCGTTCTGCCAAAAGCACCATTTGCATGCATATCGTGTGGTTTTGAAGAAAACTGCGTCCGCGTCTACCAAAAGATGCATGTGCATGCTTAAAACGCGTTTTGGCACAAATCCACGTGCGGGTGCTAAAAAGAGCAGCATCGGCATGCTTTTCACGTCGTTTTGTAGAAATCCACGTGCGCCTTCTGCCAAAAGCACCATTTGCATGCATATCGTGTGGTTTTGCAGAAAACTGCGTCCGCGTCTACCAAAAGATGCATGTGCATGCTAAAACGCGTTTTGGCAGAAATCCATGTGCGGGTGCTAAAAAGAGCAGCATCGGCATGCTTTTCACGTCGTTTGGTAGAAATCCACGTGCGCGTTCTGCCAAAAGCACCATTTGCATGCATATCGTG